>NC_044322.1:824749-995244 GCF_007399415.2 Gopherus evgoodei
CGATCCTGATATCATGGCCAGCGGGCGCCAGCCCCGAAGCAGAAAGAGCCTTGGCGAATGCAAGGTGCACTCTGCAGGGGCCCTGCACCTCTGGGTAGCAAAGCAACAAGCCTTGCTTAGCTGCGATAATTATAGCACCTGGGTGGAGGAGTTTCTCCCTCGAACCTCCCACCTAGAGTTCGCTGCCGTCTTGGAGGACGGGGGAAAGAATTTACCCTTTGTTGGTAAAGGCATCTTCGCGGCAGAGACAGCCCCAGACTGCGAAGCCTGCTGGACAATAGGGTCCTAATGCGTCTCAGCATGTATACGCCTGCGACCAAACGCAGGCCTTTATGGCCCCAGCCGCCATACTCTGTGCCTAGCCAGAGGCAGAACTCTGGAAAACGGCAAGGCCAAGGTGGTCGCAGACAAACGTCAGGCCCCCTAAAAAGCCAAAGTCTAGGTCCCTCGCAATTACCAATGGGACCAAAGACGGACCTTCCAAGGTTCGCCGGAAGGCGGTGTACCAGTCGCAGGACGGGATCCTGATCCCGCTTTCTCCTGGCATGGCCCCAGTTACTTTTAGATCGCTGGGTCCTGCGCACGATGGAGCATAGGTACCACCTTTAAATTGCTCCAGCCCTGTCCCCCTTCAGCGGACGAAAGGGGCTAGGGGTTTTACTCCCGTTATGCCCTAGTCCCCCACTCGACCACAGGTCTCAGACCTCCCTGGTCCTGCATGGACTCAACCGGTTTGGGATAAGGTTGAAGTTCTGCATGGTATCCCTGGGAACCATTATTCCATCCTTGCCTCCGGGGGGCTACTATGCCGCCCTGGATAGGAAGGACGCGTACTTTCGCAATGCCATCTTCCCTCCACATGGGAGATGCCTCCGCTTTATAGCCAGCGGTGAATACTCCCGGTTTACGGCCATAGTCGCCGCCTACCGTAGCTATGTCGGATATGCGTTTTTCCGTATTGGGACGATTCGCTTATCCGAGGAGACTCTGACACACAAACCACTCAGCCCGTGGGCATCGTCACGGTCTTATTCACAGATCAAGGCCTGATGATTACTATAGAGCAATCCGCTCTGGTTCCCACGCAGAGGTTGGGCTTCCTAGGGGCTATCTTGGTCTCCTACCTAGCCGGAGCCTGCTTATCGCAACTGCGGTTTTAGGCGATGGCATCAATCATCTGAGGTCTGAAGGCTTTCCCAACGACCTCAGCTCGTTCTTGTCTCAGTCCCCTGGGTCCATGGTTGCCCGCAAGTTTGTAACCGAAAGCGCCAAGCTCCGCCTCCGTCCTCTCCAAGTCCGGCCCACCTCGGCGTACCGCTTGGACAGGGAGCCAATGGTCATGGTAGTCACCGTTCCCTCGAACGCCTTAGGCTCCCTAGAGTGGTGGCTAACTCCCTCCTTGGTGTGGACAGGATGCGGTTTCATCCGCCCCAGCCCTCACTGCCCCTGACGGCGGACGCATCATCTCTCTGCGCGAGTGCTCATGGTCACCTCCGAGCTTAAGGCCTTCGGTCTTCTAGGGAGCTGGCATTCCTCATTAATGCCCCAAAAATGAGAGTAGTCCGCCTGGCATGCCAGGGGTTCCAGCGGCAGCTGCGAGGCCGTTGTATCTCGGTGTTTACAGCCAACACAATGGCCAGGTGCTTCATAAGCATTCAGGGGGGACATAGTCCTCCCCCCTTTTTTTGTCAGGAGGCCATCCATTTCCGGGTCTTTTGCATGGCCCACTCGATGGAGCTGGCGACGTCCTTTCTCCCAGGCGTTCGGAACGTCTTATCTCTTTGACTCAGCAGGTCTTTCCTGTCTTACGAGTCATCACTCTGCCCCATGTGAGGCGTCCCGCTTTCCGGAAGTGGAAATGGTTCCTCACACAGACCTGTTCGCTCACCGCGAGTGCAGGAAATGCCAGGTGTTCTGCTCCTTCCAAGGTCTCTCCTCGGAATCGATCTTGGACGCATTCCTGATGCCGTGGAACGGCCAACTGCATTATGCCTTCCCGCTGTTCCCACTGGTTCGTTACGCACTGACATATCACGTTGCTCGGCCTGTCAGCCCAGACCTCATCACTCAGGGCAATGACAGGCTTCGTCACTTGGACCTGCAGCCTCTTCGCCTCACGTACCTGAGTCGGGGTGACAGGCAGCCTTCCGCCTGGTCAACGTACCGAGCCAGGTGGAAGCGTTTCCTTTACAGCTGCAGTACGCTCGATCTTGCTCCTGCTGAGGTCTCGATCCCCTCTATTTGGCCTGCCTCTGGCCTTCAGCGGCAGGATCTGGCGGTATCATCGCTGAGGATACTCTCAGCAGCCATCCCTACCTTCCAGCAGGCTAAGATGGACGTTCAGTGTCCCACTATGGGTTCGAGGTCCCTCAAGGGCTTGGAGCGCTTGCACCCTCGGGTGCGCCGCCCAGCCCCGCCCTGGGGCCTCAACCTAGTCTTGGCCAGACGGGTCTCTGAGATCAGAGCTCTTACGAAGGTTCCACAAAGACAAGGTGCAGTTATGACCGCACCCGGCTTTCCTCCCTAAGGTGTTTTGGCCTTTCATGTTACCCACAGCTCAACGCAATGGGCATAACCGTTGCACTCCTTGGACATCTGTGGAGTGCTCGCATTATGTTGTGCTGACAGAATCATTTCCTAAGGTGCCCCAGCTCTGCCCCGGTAGCGGGCCAAAGGGAGGGCTTGCTTGTTTTCCTCTCAGAGGATCTCATCTTGGGTGATGGCGGACATCCCCACTTGTTATGATTTGGCTCATATTTCCCCAAGCCACATCACCGTGCATTCTACCAGGGCTCAGGCTTCATCTGCCGCCTTGCTGGCTCGTGTTTCTACCCACGAGACCGGTCGCGAAGCTCCATTGGTCCTCGGTCCTTACCTTTGCTTCGCAGTATGCCCTGGTTCAAGAGAGGCTGTAGCCTCTGGCTCGGCAGTTTTATTCTGCCACATTTCACTCCGACCCCACCGCCTTTGTAAGGCTTGGGATTCACCTAACTGGAATGGATATGAGCAATCACTCGAAGAAGAAAAGACGGTTACTCACCTTTGTAACTGTTGTTCTTCGAGATGTGTTGCTCATATCCATTCCGCACCCGCCCTCCTTCCCCACTGTCGGAGTAGCCGGCAAGAAGGAACTGAGGAGCGGGTGGGCCGGCAGGAGTATATATGGAGCGCCATGGTGGCGCCACTCTAGGGGGCGACCTGCCGGCCCACTGAGTTGCTAGGGTAAAAGTTTTCCGACGAATGTGCACGCGCGGCGCGTACACCTAACTGGAATGGATATGAGCAACACATCTCGAAGAACAACAGTTACAAAGGTGAGTAACCGTCTTTTCTGCCCAGTAAATACCCCTCAGAGTTACAGGGCTATGTTCAACTCTTTCCCTTCTCTGGTTTCTGAGGGCCAAATATCAGGATTCGTAGCCTCCTTTCTCATGGGGTGAAATCTCACCAGTCTCCCACCCTCAGACTGGGCCCTGGGCTACCGCACAATGTGGCTGTAGCACTGAGCACTGTGCCTGCTCAATAGGTCCGGCTGGGTTTGTGCCTGTGGTTGACATGTGTGTGCTAAAGTACAGCTGTGTGAATGTTATGCCAAAACTTTTCATTGTAATACAAATATTACAAACACAAATTTCATGACATGTCTGCATATTGAAAGCCAGCGGCAGAGTTGTTGGAATTGCTACAGGAAGGAGCAGCAGTAACTGTTTGCAATGGGTTTGTGCTGTTAACTCTCTGTTCAGTGAACAGCTGTATGGAACTCAACCCTGCTAACTGAGCAGAAGCCATTTGTAATACTTACATTCAGGGTCATGCACACAATAACTCTACAATAGCCATGCAAGACTTTCCAAAAAGTCCTGAGAAAACAGAACCGCTGGTCTGTGTTTCAGCAAAGAGGAGAGTTGAGGTGCAGGAAAGAGCAGTGTGATAGTTTTTTATGTAATTTACCTCCATCACCTGTTAAAAAAGCATGGCTGAAGTAACTAGCACACTCAACTGGATATTAGTGCAAACCTAGCGTTTGCACTATTCACCCATTTGCGATGCCAACCCCTCCCTCATGCAACTCAAGTAACTGTCCATGTTAGCTTGTAGTTTACCAGATAACTACAATCCCTTGCATGGGAGCAGATGCGGGTCCTGTGAGGATGAAGGGGAACCTGTAGGATGATCAAACTTTCTGGATTCAGTCAACATAGGCTGGGCAAAGCACTTCAGCTTCTCTTGGAGGAATTCTTGGGGTCAGAGTGTATCACTGGGAGCATTTGGTAAGTGAAAGTTAATAGATCCCGGTTCTGATGGAATTTACATATGTAAATCTGGAGTGATGCCATTATTGAATTCAGAACCAGACCCTGAAAATTTATCCCATGTGCTGCAAAGAGGCAGTGGCATAATTTGAACTCACATGAGCAGAGAAAAAAAATAAGGTACATAATGAGGCAATTAAACACGTTTATGAATAACTTAAATGCAGGACAGATAAACACAATGACCATTTTCACCATGCACTTGCCATATATGTACACACATGTCATGATACAATGGGCCACACTTTGAAGTTGAGGGCTAGACACCCTGTCTTTATGACTGTCATTATTGCAAACTCACACAGTGCTCAAATATGCTGTGGAACTCTGATCCACTAGATATTAATGGGGCCAAGGGATTATACGGATTCAAAGAGGGACTGGATTTACACTACAAAATATGACTAATTAGTGGGTGCCTGGGGGAAACTTTCCCTTGGAGCAGTTAATCTCCTAGCTCCCTATTGCAGGGATTCCTCCATCCTCCCCTGACACATGTGTAATTGGTTACTAAGCCAGAAGGACTGCGGGTCGGATCCAGTCTGACAGTGCCTGTCTTCCTATTGGCATATCCTATTGGGGGCGTAAATCCAAATCTATGTTTTTTCTGATCTTCCTTGAGCTTCTGGGAATCCTAGATTTGCACTCAGAGCAGAAAGATGTCTCGTTAAATATCATCTACTTTCCTCTTCTCTTTCCTTTCAAGAAGGAAAGTTCAAAACTTCTCGGACCTGCCCAGCTGTCAATGACACCAAATTCACACCTGCAGTGTTCCTTCTCACTGGGATACTTGGGCAAGAAGACATCCATCTCTGGGTCTCTGTCTTTTTCTGCTTCATGTATGCTATTTCGATAGTAGGAAATTCAGTCATTCTGTTCATTATAAAAACAGATCCAATCGTCCATGAGCTCATGTACATTTTCCTTTCTATGCTGGCCATCACAGACCTTGGCTTATTGATAGCCACCATACCGAGGATACTGGGCCTATTCTTGTTTAAATTCTAGAGAGATCAGCCTTGATGCTTGTTTTCCCCAGATGTTCTTCATCCACTCTCTGCAATTCATTGAATCCTCTGTGCTCTTGTTGATGGCATTTGACCGCTTCATTGCAATCTGTAACCTGCTGAAATATGCCTCCATCTTAACCCTGCCGAGAATTGCCAAGATGGGACTGGTGTTTGTGCTAAGGGCAGTGGCAGCAATATTTCCACTCCTCTTTCTCCTGAAACGGTCCTAATTCTTTCGAGCCAATGTCCTCTCCCATTCCTACTGCCTGCACCAGGACGTCATAAAGCTGGTTTGTTCGGACATCACAGTCAACAACATCTATGGCTTGTTTTTTACAGTCATAACGGTGAGGTTGGACTCGCTACTCATTTTCCTCTCTTATGCGATGATCCTCAAAGCAGTGCGGAGCATCACGTGACCAACAAAATGCCTTAGGGCCCTGAACACCTGTGTCTCCCACCTCTGCGCCATCCTGCTCTTCTACATGCCAGAGTTCAGCCTGACTGTCATACACAGATTCTGGAAGAGCTCTTCTCCCTTGCTTCAAATTATCTTGGACTACATCTACCTGCTGGTTCCTCCTTTAATGAATCCAATTGTGTACAGCATGAAAAGCAACCATCTTCGTGCGAGGATAATCAGAGTGTTTGTCAAGTAAAGAGTCAGTTCATTATCCAGTTCCAGAGCTGGTGACACAGGTCATGACCACCTATTCCACCTTGGACCCTTATATACGAGGAAACAAGAGCTACTGATCTCCACTCTGTCGAGAGAGGCTCATAGAGGGTCTAAGACCTGATGCTTAGGGGGGCCAACCCCACCCGCACTTGAGGGAGGACAACACTCCGGGGAAAAGAAACCAAGCCAGGCAGCAGCATTTACAAAGTCAATCTGTTCGTGGAGAGCCAGGGGAACGATGCGATGTTGGCCCCTAAAGAGTCATATCTTTGAATCTGGGATTAAACGTCATACACCAAGGACAGTCTCTTATCATCAGTCTCTGTGTCCCAGGACAACAAGCCATTGTTCTCAGCCAATTTGACCCATGCTTACAAGGCCCACTGGTTGCTAGGGAGATGGTGGAATTAGTGGACCCCTTCTGTTAATGGGCATGCCGGCAGGGTGGGATTCAGTAGTATGGAAACCGGAAATAGTATAAGGGACCTACCATCAATCAAACCCTAACCCCTCCCCTTGGCCACTTAAACCCTGCCCCTTGACACCATAAGCCCTGACCACCTGTCACTGGAAGTCCCACCCATGGGGAATATTACTTCCGGGGTCAAGGAGGACACACAGCCGGAAGCAAAGTGTGTCATGTGACCCCTATAAGAACTCCTCCCACTGCCCTCTACCAATCAGGAGGGGTTTCTCCCCCATAGGCCCACCCTGAGAGGAGATTTGTCCAATCAGGGGTGTTCCTGGGCATGGTGAGCCCTCCGGAAGTGGTTCGTGTGACCCCTCCAAGAACTCCTCCACTGCCCTCTGCGAATCACGATGGGTTTCTGCCACACAGCACCGCCCTGAGAGCAGATTTGACCAATCAGTGGTTTTCCGGGGTGGGGTGACCTGCCCAGAAGAGGGTCGTGTCACCCCTCTAAGAACTCGTCCCAGCGCCCTCTGCCAATCAGAGTGCAGCACTATCACCCCATTAGTCCCAGCAATCGGGGCAGAAGAGGCCATCTTTTACCAAGAACACGTGCTTTAGAAATCGTGGAAACATGGACGCCTTCACCACCCTGGTGAGAACTTCGGACTTTGTGTGAGCCCCGAGGGCCTTTGGACTTGTGTGGAGAAAGCGCTACATGAGCGACAGTTCCCGCGAGGGCCCTTTGACTCAGCTGTTGGTGGATACGCCAGAACCCGAAACCCAAACCCTCATGAGGCACCTGATGAGCATGAAGGCCTCTCGTTGTTCGCCCCCCAGAGGTGGAAGACGAACGCAGCTCAAGGGAGTCACCAGAGGACAAGGTGAAGAAAAAAGATGTTGCTCAGGAAAATGAATGATTAAGAAGTGACGATTGATGATGGGGTGCAATGAAATTAGGAACCGGGAGGTTGTGTAAATCTAAAAACAAGCAGTGGGGTACTTACGCTGTTTCTTTTGTGAAAATCTCTCAACAGCTCGACGATGCCTTTCTAGAGGTCTTTGAGAACTGACATTGGTAGCCTTTTGGGAGCAGTGATGAGCTGTCAAAATATTAACAACAGGTTCCCTCGTCCTCACCCCACGAGGGGGTCGTGCCTCCCCAGGGGTCATACCTTATCCAACACTCCATGTTCTTGATACCTCCCGGGACCCCTGCCTGTCCACCTCCCTACCCTCTCCCCCGACTGTCCCCTGCCACCCCATCCAAATCCTCCTCTCATTCCTGATCACCACCCGGGACCCCTGCCCCATCCAACCACACCTTCTCTCTCTTCCTGCCCCCCCACCCTATCCAACCCTTGCTATGTCCTGACTGCCCCTCCCGAACCCTTGCCCCCTTTCAATTGCCTTGTTCCCTGCCCTTTGACCTCCCCGACCCCTATTCACTCCCCGACAACTCACCGAACTCCCCTGCCCTCTTCCAACACCCCGTCTCTGCTCCCTGCCCCCTTACAGTGCTGCTTGGAGTCATTCGGCTTCAGCAGGGTCCACTTGGCTGTGACCAGAATGGGCACTGCGGGGGCCCGAGCCAAGCCAGACACAGCCTCTCAGCCGGGACCTGGACCAGTGCCGGTGCCGCGAGATCAGGGCAGGAGCTGCTCTGCCGGGACCGGGACCAGCACGGTGGGGCCTGAGCTGGGTCGGGGAATCGGGGCCCGGGCTGGGCCAGAGCCACTTGGCTGTAACCGGCACCACTGGCCCAGGGTCCGAGCCAAGACAGAGCTGTTCGGCCGTGACTGGCACCAGCGCTGCGGGGCCTGAGCCGAGCCGGCTCGGAGCCACTCGGCCGGAACCGGCACCGGTGCTGTGGGACCCAAGCTGGGCTGATGCCACTGAGGCCAGAGCTGGGAGTGCTTGGCCAGGACTGAGCATGGGCGCTCAGCCAGGGCCAGGCCAGGGGCCAGGACGGAGAGAGACGCTCAGCCTGAGCTGGACTGGACTGCGCCATGCCTCTCTGGAGCCCGCCTCACGCCTGTCCTCCAGCGTACTTGCCTGCTGCTTGTTTCAGGCTTCTCGCAAACATCTGATTCGCCGGAAGCAGGGGAGGAGAAGGAGAGTGGAGTGTTCAGGGGAGGAGAGGGCAGTGAGCTGGGGCCGGGGGCCGGGTGAATAGCTGCCCGAGCTTTAGTTACATTTAAAAGCTGTTTTAGAACCGGTTGTCCTGTAACAACTGGTTCTAAAAGAGTTTCTAAATTTAATAACCGGTTCCTGCAAACTGGTGGGAACTGGCTTCAGCTCACCACTACGTGGTAGTAAATATGTCATACATCAGCTGTTTTTGCTCATGTCTGAGACACAGAACTCAAGAGAAAAATCTGGAAAAGGACAAAATGGAAGAATGAACCAGCTCAGACTCCCTTATGGTAGGGGTCATGGTGTCCATTTTGACGGGCGGCTGTAAAAGGTCGTGTTAAACAGGCAATGAATAAAACTTATATATTTAAATGTGTCAGTATGAATGTGTCCCCTTTCATATTTGTGTTAGTAAAAGACGGTACCAGTAAGTCATTTCTACACAGGCAGCTCTCTTAAAGAAAATATATTACATCCCCGGGGAAGTTGGGAGCTTCGGCGGGGTGAACCTTCTTTCTCAAGTGGCCAGAAAGCATAGTAAAACTTTAAATAGAAGACAGGTAACAGTTTGGCTTTCAGAGAGGGACACTTACACTTTACACATATCCACCCCACCATCAACTTCAGCCTGGACCATTCCACACAAAAGATCCACTTCCTAGACTCTACAGCACTAATAAACGATGGCCACCTAAACACCACCCTATACCGGAAACCTACTGACCACTATACTTACCTACATGCCTCCAGCTTTCATCCAGACCACGCCACTCAACCCATTGTCTACAGCCAAGCTCTACGATACAATCGCATTTGCTCCAACCCCTCAGATAGAGACAAACACCTACAAGATCTCTATCAAGCGTTCTTACAACTACAATATCCACTGCAGAAGTGAAGAAACAGATTGACAGCACCATAAGAGTACCCAGAAGTCACCTACTACAGGACAGGCCGAAAAAAGAAAGTAATAGAATGCCACTAGCCTTCACCAACCAGCTCCCAACCAGTGGCGTATTATCGCCTAGGCCAACAAGGCCTAGGCTTAGGGCGGCAAATTTGCTCACGTCCCCTCCCCATCTCTGCCCCTTCTCCAAATCCCTGGCCCGCCTCCTCCCCCAGGCTCACTGCGCTTCCCTCCTTCCATCTCCCTCCCTGGCTTGCCACGGAAAGATGCTGGGAGGGAGAGAGAAGCGAGTAGTGGCACACCCAGAGGAGGCGGAGCAGAGCTGAGCTGCGACCCACGGATGCAGGGAGTAACCCGGGAGAGGGGGCGGGAACCGCTTCCCACCCCAGCTCATCTTCACTCCACAGCCGCCATCCCCCAAGCGTGCCACAAGTCCTCTTCTCCTCCCTCCCTGCCAGGCTTGCCATGGGGGAGCGGAGGTGAGCTGGCGCGTGGGGGGGTGCACGGTAATTTTTTGAGGGCCTAGGGGTGGCAAATTTGTTAATCCGCCACAGCTCCCAACTAAAACCTCTCCAGCACATCATCAAGGATCTACAACCTATCCTGAAGGACAATCCCTCACTCTCACAGATCTTGGGAGAGAGGCCAGTCCGCTCTTACAGACAGCCTGCAAACCTACAGCAAGCACACAACAAAAACACTAACCCAGGAACCTATCATTGCAACAAAGCCTCTTGCTAACTCTGTTCACATATCTATTGAGGGGATACCATCATAGGACCTAATCACATCAGCCACACTATCAGAGGCTCATTCACCTGCACATCTACCAATGTGATATATGTCATCATGTGCCAGCAATGCCCCTCTGCCATGTACTTTGGCCAAACCGGACAGTCTCTATGTAAAAGAATAAATGGACACAAATCAGACGTCAAGAATTATAACATTAAAAAACCAGTCGGAGAAAAATTCACTCTTCCTGCCCACTTGATTACAGACCAAAAATTCACAATATTACAACAAAAAACTTCAAAAACAGACTCCAACAAGAGACTGCTGAATTGGAATTAATTTGCAAATTGGACACCATTAAATTAGGCTTCAATAAAAACTGGGAGTGGATGAGCCCCACTACAGTTCCTCACATCTTCTTGTCAATTGCTGGAAATGGGCCATTTTCATTACCACTACAAACAGTTCTTTTTCTCTCCTGCTAATAATAGCTCACCTTAACTGATCACTCTCCATATAGTGTGTATGGTAACAACCATTGGTTCATGTTCTCTGTGTATATATATATATCTTCCTACTATATTTTTCACTGCATGCATCCGATGAAGTGGGCTGTAGCCCACCAAAGCTTATGCTCAAATAAATTTGTTACTCTCTAAAGTGCCACAAGTATTCCTGTTCTTCTTTCCCTTTACACAAACCAGCTTGAATACATTTTTAAGAAGTAAGACCGTTGTGTTAGATGTAGATGTGCAATGGCAGGCAAATTTCGTGGATATGTACCGGTTCTCCAAATGCAGCAGCGGTTTTAAGTACATCTTAACAGTGATAGACATTCTATCCAAATATGCCTGGGCCTTAGGCCTAAAAGACAAGACAGGTGTTGAGGTATCCAAGGCCTTTCAAGCTATTTTCAGCAAAGGTTGTGTGCTTCAAAAATTACAAACCGATCAGGGGAAAGAATTTTTAAACAAACCTTTAAGCAGATTATTAAAGTGGCATGGAGTTCGCCATCTTCTTACTAATTATGAAGTCAAAGCAGGGGTTGTAGAGCGATTTAACAAAACTTTAAAACCTAGGATGTGGAGATATTTTACAGCCCATAACACCTTTTGCTACACTGATGTGTTACCTGACTTTAAAGAGTTACAACCAGAGTTTCACAGAACTATATGTACCAGACCCACTGATGTTAGCCCTTCAAATTCTTTGAAGGTAAGGAAAATGGTTTACGGAGATGGTTTAAAATAACACCGGTTGTTGCCCCTAAATAATCCCCCACAGGGGGATTCCACTCACTCTCCCTTTTCACAAATATGACCCAGACAGTGTCGTGGTACAGGCACCACTCTTGCAACCTCTCTCGGAGGTTGTATATTTCTAAGCGGGCGTAAGCGGAGGTGAAACAGGCTATGAAGACTTTGATATTGCCAGAGACAGAGTACCGGTCTTTTGCGTGCTTCTAAGACACACACGTGGTTTCATCGTCGATAAACTCACAGGATGAAACCTTGTAATCGAGGGAAAACAGGTACAGAAAGAGTGAATAAATTGGAGAGTGTTCAGAGAAGAGCAACAAGAATGATTAAAGGTCTTGAGAATATGACCTATGAAGGAAGGCTGAAAGAATTGGGTTTGTTTAGTTTAGAAAAGAGAAGACTGAGAGGGGACATGATAGCAGTGGTCAGGTATCTAAAAACGTGTCATAAGGAGGAGGGAGACAACTTATCCACCTTAGTTAGATTCTAAGAATAAACAAGAAGCAATGGGCTTAAACTGCAGCAAGAGAAGTTTAGACTGGACATTAGGAAAAAGTTCCTAACTGTCAAGGTGGTTAAACACTGGAATAAATTGCCTAGGGAGGTTGTGGAATCTCCATCTCCAGAGATATTTAAGAGTAGGTTAGAGAAATGGCTATCAGGGCTGGTCTAGACAGTATTTGGTCCTGCCATGAGGGCAGAGGACTGGACACGATGACCTCTTGAGGTACTTGCCAGTCCTAGAATCTATGAATCTATGAATTTATAAAATCTAAAGGTTTATTCATAAAAGGAAAAAGATACAGATAAGAGCTAGAATTGGTTCAATGGAATCAGTTACAAACAGTCATGGCAAAGTTCTTGGTTCAGGCTTGTAGCTGTGATAGAATAAAGTGCAGGTTCAAATTAAGTCTCTGGAGTACATCCCCAGCTGGGATGGGTCATCAGTTCTTTGTTCAGAGCTTCAGTTTGTAACAAAGTCCCTCCAGAGGTGAGAAGCAGGATTGAAGACAAGATGGAGATGAGGCATCAGCCTTTTATAGTTGTATTCAGGTGTAAGAACACCTTTTTGTCCTTACTGTAGAAAATTACAAGCAAAATGGAGTTTGGAGTCATATGGACAAGTCCCTGCATACTTTGCTGACTCACAAGGTGTATTTGCCTTCTCTCAATGGGTGTAGCTGATGCTCCTTAATGGGCTATCAAGCAGGCTAGGCAGAGCTGACACCAACTCGCCTGGGATGTCACCCAGAAGCATAACATAAGTTTGAAATACAGACAGGATAGAGCCAATATTCATAACTTCAATTACAAAATGACACATGCATACAGACAGCATAATCATAACAAACAACCCATAACCTGGTTTTAGACCCCTTCTAGGACCCCCTTCACATAAGATTTGGTGCCACTACAGGACCTTGGTTGTAGCCATGTTCTATACGGTCCCAGTTCAAGTCAATAAGGTGACACACACATCTTCCGGTTTGGTCATTTTCTTTAAAACATAGTCACGGTCAGGGTCTGCACTAAATTGCACAGCATTTATCAAGGTCACCTCTTACGCTAAATATTCTTGGGTTAGGCACAGACATTGCATAGCATACCCTATGGCAAGAACAGTGTTTAATAAGCTTTCCAAATACAGCTCAGCACACAGGTCCCGGAGCTTGCAATTTATATCTACTGAAGTCAATGCGCCATTGGGCTGGCACATCTATGACACAGCCCTTACAATCTTCAAAAAGCTTTTCCCTAAGTCAGTTATTCAGGACAGCATAAGCAGCAACACGTACAATAGTCTGCATGACTTTTTTTACGCTCATGATGTGGCACTGGCTCAGTTAGTTCCATGCCAAGCCTCCTAAACTCCTCATAGCCATCATCCTCGGAGTCCTCTTCAACAATTTGTATCGGCTTTGAGCAAAAACAAGGAGAACCCAGTTCATCTTCGCTGCTTGATGTAAAGCTGTCCAGGGCATCCGGGTCCTCTAGAAAGGCATCATCAAGCTGTCGAGAGATTTACAGAAAAGAAACAGTGTAAGTTCTCCCTGCTTGTTTTTAGATAGACACAACCCAACCCCCACCCCCCGGTTCCTAAGCCCATTACACCCCATCATCAACAGTCACTTTTTAATCATTCATTTACCTGAGCATGTCTTTTCCATTCACCTTCTCCTCCGATGACTCCCCCAAGCTGTGTTTGCCTTCCACCTCTAGGGGGGTGGAAAATGAGAGGCCATCACACTCATCAGGGTGCCTCACGAGAGTTTGGGTTTCAGGTTCTGGCGTACCGATCAACGGCTGAGTCAAAGAGCCCTTGTGGGAACTGTCGCTAATGTAGCGCTTTCTCCACACAAGTTCAAAGGCCTTCGGGGCTAAAACGAAGTCCAAAGTGCTCACAGAGGTGGTGAAAAAGGAGTCCATGTTTCCACGATTTCTAAGGCATGCCTCCTTGGTAAAAGATGGCCTCTTCTGTCCCAATTGCTGGGACTTATGGGGTGATAGTGCTGCACTCTGATTGGCAGAGGGTGCTGGGAGGAGTTCTCAGAGGGGTCACACGACCCTCATCTGGGTGGGTGACCCTGCCCCGCAACACCACTGATTGGTCAAATCTGCTCTCGGGATGGTTCTATGCGGCTGAAACCCATCGCGATTGGTAGAGTGCAGTGGAAGGAGATCTTAGAGGGGTCACACGAGCCACATCTGGATGAGTCACCCCACCCTGGAACACCCCTGATTGGTCAAATGACCTCTCGGCGTAGGCCTATGGGGGTGAAACCATTCCTGATTGGTAGAGGACAGTGGGAGGAGTTCTTAGAGGGGTCACATGACACACTTTGCTTTCGGTCATGTGTCCGCCTTGACTCCGGAAGTAATATCCCTGTGAGTGGGGCTTCTGGTGATAGGTGGGTGGGGTTTAAAGGTGGTGGGGCAGGGTTTTAGGGGTCAAAGGTCCGGTTTGGGTTTGATTGATGGTAGGCCCCTAATAGTACTACTGGACAGACTTAGGGTCCCTTGCCTTTCAAAAGGGTGGCTTTGTCAATTTAGTATCAGCTCTTCTTGAAGGAAGGATTGATTCTTGAACCATATGAGGTAAAGTAACAAATCCAGTGAGCTAGCCACACCCTCAATCTCATCCGAGCCCCCAGGTCCCCCTTCATATTGGAATCTGAATTTAGATGTTATACCCCAAGGAGAGTCTCTTATACATCAGTCTCTGTGTCCCAGGACAACAAGGCATTCTTCTCAGCCACTTTAGCCCATGCTTAGCAGACCCGCTGGATGATAGGGAGATGTTGGAATTTGTGGGCCACTTCTGTTAGTGGGCATGCTGGCAGGGTGGGATTCAGTAGTGTGGTAACCGGACACCCTTGGAGGCCCTTGCCTTCCAAAAGGGTGGCTTTGTAAATTTAGTGTCAGGTGTTCTGGAACGAGAGTCCTTGGACATTCGGGACTTCACTTTCTTTTGAAGCTTGCTGAAGGTTTGTTTGAGGCACATTAACATCTGTTTGAGCACTGTAACTTTGCTCCTTGGAGGGGATGGTGTCCTAGCTCTGGAGGCCTTTGGTGACTTTGGGGGAGAACCGTCAGGATTCCCAGTTGCTTTCTCCCCAGCTTGCCAAAGCCCTGTTGTACTCGTCGCAATGGACACCATCTTTGGTTGCTTGGTGGGAGCCGTTTTCCCCATTCCATCCTTGCGTCTTGCTCTTGCCTGCTGGAAGGAGCCACTATGTCTGGCATCTTGTTGTGGATGGATGATGCTGAGGAGTCTCCTGGAGTCCATCGCTTTGGAATTCCATGGGATCTTGTGGGCAAGTCAGCACCTGCAGAGCCAGCTGGTCTCTTCCATCGAAGCTTACTGCACTTCTTGCAGATTTTGATTGGCGGCTGGTCCCTGGGGAGCTTTGAATTCACAGTTCCATCAAACCCCTGTGAATCCACGATGTCTTGAAGACCATGCAGCTCAGCAGATGTCTCCTTCTGAGATTTCTTACCCTTCATTTTCCAGGATATGCCTTGCGGCACTGCTGGCAAACTGAGACCTGGCCCACCATGAGGCGGGAGCTGCTCAACATTTCCGTCAGCTGCTTGATCTGCAGGTCGTGTGCAGCCTGCTCAGCAAGGAGAGAGTCAAGGGTGGATCTTGTGAGCTGTTCAGAGCCTGGTGCCTCTGGGGCAACCCGGTGGCATTGGGTCCTGGGAAGATCTGCCCTGCTCTCACCTGCCTGTGCCCCTGGCCCCAGGCAGGAGCCTTCTCCCAAGATCACCTTCCTCTCCATGTGCAGCTCCAGCTTCTCTTCAGTCCCTTTGGTGCCGCTCACACTGGTAAGGGGCTTTCTCAATTCACTCCTACAAATCTGGAGTGTGGCTTCAAGGGTCTTCTCTGCTATTGTGGTTCCTGGAAGTGGCAATGCCAGACCCACCATTGCTGGCAGAGTGCAGCGATCTGGGTTAATCTGGTTTCCTGACACGCCATCATTCCTGCCCGTCTCCATGGTGGTATCTTCCACTGGCGTTGGAGGACGTGTGGAAGAAGAGGAGTTTGCGCTTTGCCTCCCCGTCTGCAGGAAATCGGTCTCCATCTCACTGAACTCCACACTGGCTCCCCTGGCTTGGACGGCATGAGGCAGCTTTGCCGGGGGCTCTGGGTCCAGGGTGAGCAGCCCCCTCTGCATGTCGAGATGCTCATGCCTCATGTGGAGTTCGATGGGGTGGGCAGGCTGTTGTCCCATTGTTGGGAATGCCACTGTCCTGTGCTTGCCTGGCTCCCTGGGGGAGCGGAGTGGTCCAGGCAGGGCAGTCTCTCTCAGGAGGGGAGCATCTCTGTGCGACTCTCTCACGATCTTAGGAAACGCCTTCATTTGGATCTCTGAGCATTTCTGAGCCACGTGATCCTGCAGCTTGACCCTGGCCGTAGGCACAAGCCTGGCCAGGATGGCATCAGGGGATGCCATGATCCTGTGGGCTTTTTGGTGCAGGGGTCCCCAGGGGCAGACACATGGCTCCTGGATCTCCTGTGCATGCTGAGCGCTGGTGTCAGATCTCAGAGGCTTTGAGACCTTTTCTGGAAATCCACAATTGGGCCGATCTGTATTGAATGCCCATTGCTGCTTGGTGTCCTGCTCACCCAGCAATGGCTCCCTCGGGATGGGGGTTTGTGGAGCCCCCATTTGGCTCTGCAGATGCTTCTGTCGTATGTTGAAGTCTGAACCATGCTCTGACATCTGGTCCAGACCTATGTTCTGCTCTCGCTGGTCTCGTCTGCTGTGGGCAGGAGGACTGGGAAGAGGCTGGGCTTGGATAGGATGAGTGGATCCTTCCCAGCTTGCGACAGTCATGACCTCCCTTGTGTGGCAGAGGGGCTCTGACCAAGTCATGGAGGCTTCTCTCAGGGAAAAGGAGCTGGGACTCCAGAGGGAAGAGGTGGTGGATTCCATAGGGGAATAGGAGAACTGGCTCATGGCAGATGTCGACACACTCGGCCTGTGGGAGAGAGGAGACAGGAACAGATGGAACATGGCCCTGCTGAGCAAAGGCAGGGCTTGGACACAGCCTTCCAACAGTAGTGCAATGGGGCAGTGCCTAGGCATGCGTTGCACACCACAGCCTGACACAAGGACATCAACTGGGTAACGAAGGACTGAGAGGGGGAGCTGGCACTCATTTCATCTAGAACGATAACCCCTTTGTTACACGCACATGTGCAGCACCTAGCACAATGGGGCCTTGAGCATGATCAGGGATCTACTGCTATTTTAATAGAAAGATTAGCTAAAACAATTGGTTTAGGGGAGGAAGATGTGAGCATGTGTGTGTAACCCTTGCCAGAGGATGTTGTGAAGGCCAAGACTATAAACTATAAAAGGAACTAGATAACTTCCTCAATGGCTATGAGCTACCTGGGTTTGAACCCAGCTGATGACTAGTGTTTGGGGTGTATCATGTGGTGTCCCCTCACTACTTGTCTGCTGCCTACTCTGGGGATTAGCTCTCGAGGTCAATGCCCCTTCCAATTGTCGCATGTGGTCACTGTCACTTCCACAATGACCCAGATAGTTTTCCTGTTCATTGCCCCTCTGGTTTATGCCACGCCCTTGGTGGCTGGTAGGGAAATCTGGGCCCACACTTCACACTGGGCTCCAGGCCAGGGACGCTCAACCCAGCAGTTCTGGGTTTTCCTCTCCAAGCCTGGACTGCTTCCTACTACTCCTGGTTCCCCTCCTTGTTCTGGGTGCACCAGCTCCAAACACTCTCCTCTCTTCCCAGGGAGGGGCTGCCCTTTCCCAGCAACAGCCCCTTTCTGTTGCCAGCTTCCTGGCTTTATAGGCCCTGCCTATTCCTGCCCAGCTGAGCCTGCTCGAAATCAATTCCCTGCTCCCTGGCTCTTCCTCCAAGTGCACCCTGTGGAGTTAATGGGCCTGCCTGGCAACCTGAGCCCCTTCCAGTGCTATGTGGGATGTATACCTCCTCACAGAGTGTCACTTGATTGCTTTTTCTTTCAAACACAGCACGGGCAGGTGCTAGATAGTCGCCTGCTGGCAGACATTGCCGTACAGAAGGATTTGATCCTACTCACAACCCCAATGTGTAGTCTCTGCATTTAATTTCTGATAAACACTCACCTCACTTTCACTGGTCTCTCACCTTGGAAGCTAAAGCCTCTTAGTGGCTTTTTCCCTGTTATTTTAGGATCCTGGAGTGTCTGGTTGTCCCTGCTCCCTCCTCTCTACATTCACTATCCCCTGCCACCCAGCCTCCAGTCTGGTGCCCCCCGGTCAGTTGCCTTACGGTATCAGAACTTCATCCAGGTGTCTGGCCACGTACTGTAGCCTCCTCTACAAGAGCCTGAGGCTGTGAGCCAAGGGGAGCTTCTCCAGGGGCACAGGGCAGCTGTGGAACAGAGAGAGCAGATAGCTGAGTGCAGGCTCTGCCCTCAGGCCCTCTTTTACCCAGAGGTGCGGCACCAAAAGGCTCCCTGTCCCATTCTCCACTGAGGCAGCCTCCTCCCCTGCAATACCCGGGCCTTGGATGGTCTGCTTTGGGGTTAGCTGGATTGTTAGGTGAGCCCTGTCTAATGCTGAGGAGGTGAGAGTGTATCCTGCTGGCAGTGTGTGTGTCATGTCCCACCCACAGAAGCGAATCAACATATAGGATAACAGCCTACTATAGCTGCCAACTTATACAGCTACCTCTTTAGCTCTAAGGGGTGCTTTATGCTGCAGAGCTGAAGGTCCAGGGTTCAAATGCTACTGGGAACCTATCCTGGGAGACTGGAGGAGGGGCCATTACCCAATTGCTGGTGGATCCCTTTCACCCTACTCACCGTACCAGAAAGGCCAGCCTTCCTCCTAACCTCTCCACCTCACCTCCTTGGGGTGCACGGGGCTGCTCCCAGAAAACATTTTCTCCCCCTCTTGGGAGAGGAGGATGGTCCAGTCCAGTCAACACCATCTACCCCCACACACACACTGCCCCAGGTTAAATGAATCGTATGATGCTCGAGGAAGGGAATGACCCACTGTACGAGGTGTGGGGGTGGATTAGAGATGGCAACTTCTGCTGGGTGGGAATGAACTGCATGATTCTAAAGGAGAAGAGTTGCTTGCCTGGTACATAGGTCGGGGCAGGGGAGGGATTACTCGGGCTACTGCCCCTGGGTGGGGATGAATTGCATGATGCTATAGGATAGTACTGACCCATTGCAGATTTATAGAGGGTGGCATTGCTTACCATGTCTCTAGGGATGCACAAGCCTCCTCCAACTCTTCCTCATAGCACCCAAAAGCTGCCAGAAGTGAGACATAAAGGAGACATTAAGCTGCTTGGGCACCCTCTGCTTCCTAGCCCTCTAGAGCACCAGATTTCAGAGGCAGCCTGTGAACGGAGCCCCAGCCAGTGCCTCTGCAAGACTCTGGGCACGACTGTACCTTCGCAGGAAGAGGGGAGGCAGGTGGGGGAATAGTCCATATTCCTAACTTCAGAGACAGAAATGATACATCCATACAAATGGGATAATCCCATTCGTTCATCATAACCTTTCCAATGATATGTCACATGACCCATCTTGCATAAAACATAGCTTAGTTATGCCATATTCATAGAACAATATTTCTATGAAGAATATGGGGCATAATGTCACAGGGGTGAAGAAGCATGTGGACAACGGCAATCCAGTGGATATAGTGCACCTGAACTTTCAGAAAGCCTTTAACAAGATCCCTCATCAAAGGTTCTTAAGCAAAGTAAGTTGTCATGGGATAAAAAGGAAGATCTTCACATGGACCAGTAACTGGTTTAAAGATAGGAAACAAAAGGTAGGAATAAATGGTGAGTTTATGAAGAGAGATAAATAGCAAGGTCCCGCAGGGATCTGTCCTGGGACCAGAGTTGTTGAACATATTCATAAATATCTAGAAAAGGGGGGAAACAGAGTAGTGGCCAGATTTGCAGATGATACAAAACTAAAGATGGTTAAATCCAAAGCTGAATGTGCCCTCCTTGTTCCCAGATATATAACTCTGTGCTGGGCTGTGTGAAAATGCATTTTGTTTGAATGAGCCCCATTTGCCAAACAAACTGTCCAGAACTCTCTGTATGACCGCCCTGTCCTCATCGTTATTTACCATTCTGCCAAGCTTTGTGTCATCAGTACCTTTTTAACAACAGCAATTTTGTATTTACTTCCAAGTCATTGAAAAGATATTGACTAGCATCAGACCTAGGGCTGATCCCTGCAGAGCCCTATTAGAAACACCCACATTCGATTAGCCTTTTGACAATTACTTTTTGAGATCTGTCAGTTCGCCATTAGCCTGTTCCCAATCCGTTTAACTTGTGCTCCATTGATATTTTGTGCAGTGCTAATTTTTAATCCAAATGTCCTGTGGTACTTGGATGCATAAACAGGGGAATCTCAAGTTGGAGAAGAGAGGTTATTTTACTTCTGTATTTGGCACTGGTGCAACAACTGCTGGAATCCTGTGTCCAGTTCTGGTGTCTAACATTCATGAAGGATGTTGATAAATTGCAGAGGGTTCAGAGAAGAGCCATAAGAATGATGAAAGGATTAGAAAACATGCCTTGTAGTTCAGGAGCTTGGGAGCTCAGTCAATGTCGCTTAAAGAGGTTAAGGGTGGTGTGAGGAAAAGTCTATAAATCCCTACATGGGGAAGAAATAATTACAAATGGGCTCTTCATTTTAGCAGAGAAAGGTCTAACATGGTCCAATGGCTGGAAGTCGAAACTAGGCAAATTGAGACTGGAAATAAGGCGTCCATTTTAACAGTGAGAGGAATTAACCACTGGAAAAATTTACCAAGGTCATGGTGGACTGATTCTCTATCATGGCAATTTTGAAAATCAAGATTGGACATTTTAATAAAAGGTATGCACTAGGCATTATTGTGTGGAAGTTCTTTGGCCTGTGTTAGACAGGAGGGTCAGACTAGAAGATCACAATGGGCTCATCTTGCCTTGGAATCTATGAAAAACAACACCTTACAAAACTCTAAGTTTGTCACATCTATGTTTGACATGGCCCATTTTCCATAAAACATTGTTAACCTGCTTTAAATATATTCCTTTCCTTTAATTCTTTACTGATTGATTCCGATATCAGTTTGTCCATTATTTCAGGATAACTGGCCTATAAGAAGCTGCGTCAGGCTTTTTGAATATTGACAAAACATTAGCACACTTCCAGCCTTCTGGAATTCCCTCAAGAATCCTAAATTGGTTACAAAATTAACATCAGTGGGCCAATAACCTCCTGAGCTAGCTCTTTGAGGACTCTTGGGTGGAGATGATCCGAGCCTGCTGATTTAAAAGTACTTATATTTGGTTCCTGCATTCAGCTGGCATCAATCCAGCCTTTCCATCTCTCTAGGAGTCTCACTTACCTCAGATCTGGCGAGCCTTATCACAGCATAACAGACCAAAAAGAGCAGCATGAATTCCAGGATCTCTAGGCAGGAGGCAGAGTTGAGATACAGGAGGAGTGAACTCATTTCCCTGGGCTCAAACATTAAGACACTCTCAACGCAGACACTCTCAAACCAGCAATAAGTACCCAGGCTACACCTGAGGGCAGGTTGCTGCTCTGGCAACAGGCAGGTGCTGATGTGATGTCTAGGTCACAATGAGGCTGCCCTCCTGCAATCTCCCTCTAGTCTGTGAGGTGTCAATGCTGTACTTAGATGAGGAGATGGGATGAGGCAACCGCCCAAGTAGACTGAGCAGCTGAGTTCAGAATAAGTCAGGAGAGAGGGCATCAGGTTTCCCAGGAAAATCCTGGGTCTTTTCCGAGTTCTGACTCTCAAGCCCTCAGGCAAGGGACATTTTTTCCCTACTTGTGGGAACTCCTAAACCCCCTGTGACTGAGGCAGAATCTCCCAGCCCGAAGTAAGAAGCAGCCCTGACGTGATTATCTAGTGCTACCAGTGCAGAAAAACTTTCATGGTATCACAGCCCAAGCACTCCAATACCATGAGCTGGGCCCTACCAAAATCATGAGATTGGCTTCAAAATAATGAGATCTTCAAAAAACATTAATCTGGGGAACTTTTCATTTGCCTTCTGGTGTCTGAGCCGCTAAGCTGCACTCAATTCACGTTCTCAAGCTTCTCTTTGCAACTACGAGGGCTTCAAATTGGCTAACAAATAAAATAAAAGAAAGAGCAGAGATTCTCAAATAAATCACTTGACTCCAGCAGTGGGCGCGTTAAGAAAAGCACCCTATATCATAAGATAATAAAGAGCCCTACCTCTTGTCTAACATGTTCAATTAGTCGACCTCAAGGCACTTTACAAAGGAGGTCTGTAGCATTAGCCCCCTTTTCCAGATGGGAAACTGAGGCACAGAGAAGAGCAGTGACTTGGCAAGCACGACAGTAGCAGAGTCAGGACTAGCACTTAAGTCTTCTGAGTTCCATCTAGTGCTCTATCCACTAGGCCACAGTGCATTTGAAGTAAGGGGTCAGAGTCAATATATTCCTGTAGTGGTACTTTTGGGAGCTGGGAAATTGACTGTTGTCTTCTGCCTGTGTACGGGTGGCTTAGGGAGAGCACTCAGGTATCTTAGTTCAGTGTGTAGCAACACCTACTGTTATGTTGGGTGATCACAGGGTCTGGAGAGGCCGGCTTATCACCAACAAAGCAGAGTCAGATTGGGCAACTCGGCTTCCTGGGTTCATCAGTAATCTCCATTGAGTCCAGAGATATTACAAATGACCCCAGGAAGCTGAGTAGCACATACTGCCTCCTCAGACACACTGGAACCTACATGGCACATAATTGTGACTTTGCACCCCATAATGCTTTATAGAAATATGCTTAAGAATGTATATATGACATAACTGGGATATGTTTTATGCTACATATGCCATGTAAGATATCTCTGTACAGGTTATGATCCACTTAATATATTCATCCTATATGTATGCACGTATCATTATTGTATTCAAAGTTATGAATGTAGGCTGTGTACATGCTTGATTTTAAATAGCCTTAGTAAGGCATTTGGTTAGTTTCTTTAGAAAGGAATTTGCAAGTCAAGTGCCTCATCAAGAAACACTTAACAGACAATGGATCTTGCAGGCTCCAATCCACATAAGAAGTCTACCTGAGGACGTTCAAGGTAGCATGTGAACAATGGCTACTACCTGTAAGTTCTGAGTCATGCATGAACATGTGACTTGCCCATGTGACTCCAAAACTCCATCTTGTAGCTGGGATTCTACACAAGGGGGAGGGAGGGGTTTCCACCCACAAGAGAAAGTCTATTTAAACCCCTGGGAGTCCACTCCATTTTGTCTTAGCCCCCAAAGGTTACCTGAAAGAGACTGGAACAAAGAACAGTAACCACGGGAGTGTGAGTGATTGCTGGACCCAGACTACAAGGAGGCTAGTCTGTAAAAGAAGCTTACTGAAACATCTCTGAGGGTGAGACATCATCTGTAATCACTGTCTTACTGTATTAAGCATAGACTTACGTGTTTTATTTAATTTTGCTTGGTAATTCACTTTGTTCTGTCTGTCACTGCTTGGAACCCCTTAAATCCTATTTTTTGAATTTAATAAAATCACTTTTACTTATTAATTAACCCAGAGTATGTGTTAATATGTGGGGGAGGAAGACAAATAGCTGTGCATATCTCTCTGTCAGTGTTATAGAGGGCAAAAAAAAATATGAGTTTACCCTCCATAAGCTTTATATAGGGTAAAATGGTTTTATTTGGGGTTTGGACCCCATTGGTAGTTGGTCATCTGAGTGTTAGAGACAGGAACACTTCTTAAGCTCTTTTCAGGTAAGCCTGTAGCTGTTGGGGGACGTGGTTCTGACCTGGGTCTGGGTTTGCAGCAGGCTAGCGTGTTTGGCTCATACCAGGCAGGGCTCTGAAGTCCCAAGCTGCCAGGGGAAAAAGCCTGTTCTGGCATTTTATATCCACCGCCTATGGTTCCCAATATTCAGTTAGTTCTTCTTTTGACTGCCTCTGCACATTGAGTAGAGGTTTTCAGAGAACTATCCACAATGACTCTAAGATCTCTTTCTTGAGTGGTAACAGCTAATTTGGAACCATCATTTTGTATGTATAGTTGGAATTATATTTTTTCAATATGCATTACTTTGCGTTTGTCAACAAAAAAATTGCGTTCCCCCAGTCATCAAGTTTTCTGAGATCCCTTTGTAACACATCACAGTCTACTTTGGAGTTGTGTGTTGAATAATTTGTCTCGTCTGCAAATTTTGCCACCTCATTGTTTACCCTCTTTGCCAGATCATTTATGAATATGTGGAACCGCAGTGGTACCAGTACAGATCCCTGTGGGACATCATTAGTTACCTCTCTTCTGAAAACTGACCATTTATTCCTACTCTTTGTTTCCTCTTTTTTAACCAGTTACTGAGCCAGGGGAGAACCTTCCTTCTTACCCTATGACTGCTTACATTTCTAAAGAGCCTTTGTTGTGGCAGAACTCTTGGGTGAATATCAACTAAGCTACCTGAATGTTTTATTCCTAAATCACTCAAGGATAAACAGGAGACAACAGCCAATTTCCCAGTTTCCCAGGCTGCACCCTTGGTGGAGTATAAACCCAGATTTATACCATCTTGTACTGCACATAGATCTGTACCATGCAAAATCATTAATATAGGTCATTTTCTACTCAATGTGTGATAGATGGGCAATGGTCTTTGTTTGCAGAGCTGAGATTATGGATCCCCAAGAGAAATTGGAGGCTTTTCATCTGCCTCTCCCTCATAATATAATGAAGGTGGAGTCTATGGCTGCACTCTGGGTATAGAAAGATCAATACCTCCTGCCCAGTCTATGGCTGGGGTATTGTGCCCATCAGCTACTCTAACCAGCCTTCCCATCTCTGTGCAGCCCCCTCCACCCTGTACAACGCCTCTTCACCAGATACTGCGAGCAGTGACTACTGTGACAGGTCCTGGTAGGACTTCTCTGATGAACCTGTGCTAGCTGGGAGCTGGAGGGGGTCCTAGAGCAGTTGTGGAAGCACAAGGATTGGGGTGCCCAGCTACCAGTGGTCACTGAAATCTGTTATAACTTCAGGTCCCCCTGGATCCTGGGGCCTCCTGTTATGCCTCAGGGACAATTGCAGAACTCAGGAGGTCATCAGGTCCAGACTCTTGTGATCGTGAAAGATCAAAGTATTTTCTAAACCATTCCTGACGGGTGTCTGTAACCTGCTCTTAAAAATTACAATGATGGAGTTTCTATAACCCCCTGGGAATTTATTCCAGCACTTAGCCACCCTAAAAGAGAAGAATTTTATATCCTATTGGAATGATTCAAGGACATTTCCAAGTATGCAGCATTGTAGAGTCCCCCTGGTCCTCTGAGAAAAATCTGATCCTCTATTATTCATTATTAAAATTATTATTATTACAAGTATTTATTTCAGATGGATAACAGCTGTGACAGCATCATTGTTACTACTCAGCTGGCCCCGAGGTAGCTTTGTGACTAATCAGAGCCATACAAATAGTGACAACAAGCCCAGATTCTAGGAATAGAGCCTGCAGCAGGGCTGGTTCAGCAGTCCCCTTGGGTAGCATCACCCCACATTCCCTGTGATTTTGCCGCTTGCAGTTTGCAATTGACAGTGACGGGGGTTAATGTTGGTTCACACAAAACCAAGCAGCTGAGGTTCCCTGATGGCCAAGTGGCCCCCAAAGGAATGTGCAGACATGCTTCATAAAGACACTTGCCTCCCTATTCGAACAGATACTGCCTGTGCTACCTCTCCGATGACACCTTGTCCTTTAGAGTGAAGACTTCTGGTGTCAGTGGCTCCCCTTCTAGCAGGAACTGGGTACGTTGGCAAGTTTCACTATCTTAAAAATGCAAAGTGAAGGGAACAGGCTGTGCAGCAGCGGAGGACTCAGCTGGGCTGTCAGGGTGACTCATTGAAGGGCTAGTGGACTGGTAACACTGGGAAGCTTGGGAACCGCTGCCCTACACCTGCCCATGCTCCTCAGGGGGTTATTGAAGCTGCACACAAATCTGACATCCCAAGCCAGCTTGGAGTGTTAAAAAACTGCAATATCCCAAATGAGGTTTTCTAAGTGAGTCTCATTTCTGGAGGTGCAGTGTGCTCTGGGCCCAATCCTGCCAGTGGCTGAGTGAAAGGAGACCCCATAGAATATCAGTTAATAGTTCAAAAATTGCAACAGGTTTATTTGCTCCTGGAAATTTAATCAGCAAATGCATTTTCAAAGATTTTATTATTTGGGTTTGTTTTGAAGGCAGCAATTCAGAGCTGCGCTGCTCTATGGTAACAGGTCAGATAGGGGATATTTCTGTTCCCTGACTGGCTGAGGGCTCTAGCATCTCTGCTCTGTAGATACCACTAAAAGTTACAGGACTAACTGCATTGCACCCCCGTCCCTAGTATCTGAGTGCAAGACGTCAGGGAAAGTAACCTTCCCTCTCATGGGGTAGAATCTCACGGTCCTCCCACCCTCAGACTGAGTCCTGCAGTTCTTCTCTTTGGGAACCTGTGACTAGTGGTGAGATGAGTGACCAGTCAGCCTTCTTAAACCAAACTACTCTTTAATCTGAACAGTAGAAATAAAAAGTTACATGGGAGAACTGAAGGGTTTTCAAACAACAGTCTGTACACATCTCTAACCCCAAGCCCTCCCACTCTGACAGGGACCCAGGCAGGGCAAGGCCTTCAGACATCCCCAGAAGTGTCTGTGCCTGTCAGTGTGAAGAGCTTCTCACAGCAGCTGACCCACCTCCGCACAGACTCCCAGCTCTGGCAAATCAAGCTGTGTGATGTGGCTGGAGCCCAGAAATAGGCTCTTCCCAGCTTGTAGATCCAGTGTGTTCTCTCAACCTCCCTGTGGTGGTTACCGAGCGATGGCTTTTCCTGAGCTGTTGCTTCCCTTCGTGCTTGTTTCCCAGCAGCCTGCTATTGAACTAAGAAGAGCCACAATGGTTGCAGCCAATATAGGCATAACGTCAGCAGCCCAATAGTTAACCCAATGTAGCTCTACAGCAAACAGCCCAACAAGTGGGTTTAACATACACATTCCTTATGGGAGCTCAGCTACATGTTTCACAGTATGACATTCCCGAGTGCTATGGATTTTATGAATACAGGACATAGACAAAGAGAGAGAGAGAGAGAGAAGTGCAATAGATGACTTTCCTGTGTGAAATGAAGTTCTATTTCCATGAATACTCCTGCATTTGACTTTGAAATCCACTTCCTGCAAACCCTCATCATGCCTGAATAACAGGTGCTGGGTTTACTACACACAAGAGAGTGAGAGCTCAGGGAATGAATATTTTCCATACTGATCCCAGTGGCTTTTATCACTCCGGTTACAGGCTGCAGACTGACAGCACAGAACCTGAGGAGAAGCAGTCAGCTATTAACACAGAGACAGAGGAGCTACTAGACTTTTCTTTGCTGACTAGCGACTGATTGAGGGCTGAGACGCTGCAATCTGTTCAGGTTCTGAAGAAATCCAGATGATAGACATTACATTTAAAGTCATACAATCACAGAATCATAGGGTTGGAAGAGACCTCAGGATGTCATCCATTCCAATCCCTTGCTCAAAGCAGGACCAACACCAACTAAATCATCTCAGCCAGGGCTTTGTCAAGATAGGCTTTAAAAACCTCTAAGGATGGATATTCCACCACCTCCCTAGGTAACGCATTCCAGTGCTTCACCACTCTACTAAGGTAATAGTGTTTCCTAATATCCAGCCTAGACCTCCCTCACTGCAACTTGAGACTATTGCTCCTTGTTCTGTCATCTGCCACCACTGAGAACAGCCAAGCTCCATCCTCTTTGGAACCCTTCCCTTCAGTTAGTTCAAGGTTGCTACTCAATCCCATCTCTCTCTTCTCTTCTGCAAACTAAATAACCCCAGTTCCCTCAGCCACTCCTTGTAAGTCATGTGCCCCAGCCCTCTAATCATTTTTGTGTCCCTCTGTCACTTCTCTATCCTGAGAAATCATCTCTGAAAGAAGATCAGAGGAGAAAGAATGGCTTCACATGTGTGTACTAAAGAACAGATGTGTAAATGTCATGCCAACACTTTTCATTGTAATACAAATATTACAAATAAAAAATTAATGACATGCCTGTATATCAAAACCTAGCAACAAAGTTGTTGAAATCTACAGGAAGGAAAAGTAGTAAGTTTGCTAATTAATGGTTTTAGCATTAGAAAGTATTTCAGAAGTACTTCAGATACTGTTTGCAATGGTTTGTGTTATTAACTCTGTGTTCAGTGAACAGTTGTATGATATTGTCTCCTGGTAACCAACCAAAACTTGTTTCTAACACTTATATTCAGGGTTGTGCACTCAATCACTCTGCAATACAGGTGCAACACTTTTAAAGAAGTCCTAAGAGAATAGAACTGCCGGTCAGTGTTTCAGCAAAGAAGCAAAGAGTAAAGCTAAGGTGCAGGAAAGGGGAGTGTAGTAAGGATTGTATGTTATTTACACCTTTCATCTCATACATGAGCATGGCTGAAGTAACTTGCACCCTCAGCTGGATATCAGTGTAAACCTAGTGTTTGCACTATTCACTCATTTGTGACGCCAACCCCTCCCCTGCCAATCTGCCTATGTTAGCTTGTGACTTGCCAAATATCTACAGAACCTTGCATGGGGAAAGGATGCAAATCCTCTGAGGATAAAATGAAGCCTGTAGGATGATCAGACTCTCTGGAGTCCATCAACATTGGTCAGACAAAGCACTTCAGCTTCTCTTGGAGCGATTCCTCTAGGTCAGAGTGTATAACTGGGAGTATTTGGTAGAAAAATTTAATCGGGTGCGGTTATGGTCGAATCTACACATGTAAATCTATAATGATGCAGTTGAAGTCATTAGTACTGAACTAAGAAACTAGCCCTAAAAATTTATCTTTCTACTGCAAAGACACAGTGGCATAATATAGAACCTGAGGCATGGAGAAAATAATATAGTTGTGTATATAAAAATTAGACAAGGAAACCATGGGTAGTGGTGAACCCCTATCGGTGGCAGGCAAACCCCATTCCCATCCCTTCCACATGAGGCCCCACCCCTTCCATGGAGCCAAGCCAGCCCCCCAATGCAGCAACAGGCCATGTCCCAGACTAGTGCCCCCAGCCGCGAAGCACCCCAACTTCCCCAGCCTCCCCCCCACAGTGTGCAGTGCAGCCCCAGACTTTCCAGCCCTGGAGCATGGGGGCTGGGCAGCCACGTAGACCCAGGCTCCAGCTCCAGTACCAGACCAAGAGCAACCTGCCTTCCCTTGCCTTCTTACCCTCCGCCCATGAAGGAAACACATTAACAAACAGCTTCAGTGTAGGATACATAATAACACTGACCGTTTTCACTTTGCACTTGCCATGTATATACACGTCATGGTGCAATAGGCCATACTCCAAAATGGAGGGCAAGAAATGGCATCAGTGGAAAGACCTAATATGCCTAATTTGGAAATTATTTTGGCAACTAATCTTTGATTACCTGCAGGTAACTATGCCTAGTGGTCTGTGATGGGATATTAGATGGGGTGCGATCTGAGTTACTACAGAGAATTATTTCCTGGGTACTGGCTGGTGAGTCTTGCCCATATTCTCAGGTTTTAACTAATCGCCATGTTTGGAGTCGGGAAGGAATTTTCCTCCAGGGCAGATTGGCAGAGGCCCTGGACGTTTTTAGCTTTCCTCTGCAGCATGGGGCATGGGTCACTTGCTGGAGGATTCTCTGCAGCTTGAGGTCTTCAAACCACGATTTGAGGTCTTCAGTAACTCAGACATAGGTTAAGAGTTTGTTACAGGAGTGGGTGGGTGAGATTCTGTGGCCTCCATTGTGCAGGAGGTCAGACTAGATGATCATAATGGTCCCTTCTGACCTTAAAGTCTATGAGTCTATTAGTCTATGAGTCACAACTGTAAAATCACACAGTGCTCAAGTAGGCTGTGGAACTCCCAACCACAAGATATTGTTAGGCAAAAATATTCTCCCCCGCCCCACAAGAATCAGGCAAGCACAGACAATATTGAAGGAGGTTTGTTCATAGTACTGGGAAGACTCAAAAGCAGCTTCAAAAATATGGTACCATAGAGGCCAGTTATATACATTTTCTTATTGATTCATTTGCATTTATTTGTACATACAGAGACAAACATTACAAATCAAGAGAGAACCCTGAACAGAGATAAAAATAGGAACAGTACACCCATAAAGAGGTTATCCTAATTGCATCAAAAGTTTATGACTACCTTATGGGAGAAGGAGGAGGGATGGGTGGGTAGGGATGAGTGCTTACAGAAATCCGGTGAGCTATGAAGGGAGAGTTTGTTCTGTTCTAGGAGCTGAGTTACTAGGCAGGCATTGACCATATAAGCTTATCAATTGTTTACAATTGTCAATGTCCTTGCTACTAAATTCTACTAAAGCATTCTTGCTTGTTCTGTGTTTTTTATCTTAGTTGTAGGCTAAATTTTGACTTTTGCTTAAGAATATCAATAGGCCTAAGAGCTTAACAGGTTTCAAACAGGGACTGGATCTTTATATGAGTAAGCAGAAAATCCAATTACACTAGTGAAGACTTAATAAAAAAACTCTCAGAAGGGCTCTAAACCTTCCTAATTTGTACTACAATATACGTCTAATTACTGGGCCTCGGGGAGAAACTTTCCTTGGGAGCAGGTTATCTCATAGCTGCCTATTTCAGGGATTCTTTAATCTTCTTCTGAACTATCTGCTACTGTGCATTTGAATCGAGGCCAGATGGACTACAGGTCTGATCTAGTCTGGCAATGCCTATGTTTCTATCGATGGTGTAAATCCAAGACCATGCTTTAGCTTATCTACCTTAAGCTCCTGGGAGTCTCTAGACTTGCACTGAGGTCAGAAAGATGTCTCGTTAAATATCATCTAGTCTCATGGGATTTTTTTTCTTTCAGGAATGATATTTCAAAACTCCTTAGACCTGTTCAGGACATTATGTTAGCTGTCAATGACACTGAATTCAGCTCTGCAGTGTTCCTTCTCACCGGGATACCTGGGCAGGAAGATGTCCATCTCTGGATCTCTGTCACCTTCTGCTTAATGTATGTTATTTCAATAGTAGGAAATTCAGTCATTTTGTTCATTATAAAAACAGATCCAAGCCTCCATGAGCCCATGTACATTTTCCTTTCCATGTTGGCCATCACAGACCTTGCCTTGTCGATAGCCACCATGCCTACAACACTGGGTATATTCTTGTTTAACTCTAGGGAGATCAGTCTGGATGCTTGTTTTGCCCAGCTATTCTTCATTCACTCACTTTCATTCATTGAATCATCAGTACTCCTGTTGATGGCCTTTGATCGCTTCGTTGCTATCTGTAACCCACTGAGATATGCTTCTATCTTAACCCTGCCAAGACTTCGAAAGATGGGACTGGTGTTTGGGCTAAGAGGGGTGTCTTTAATATTCCCACTCCCCTTTCTCCTTAAACGGTTCCAATATTGTCGAGCCAATGTCCTCTCCCATTGCTACTGCCTGCACCAGGACGTTATTAAGACGGCTTGTTCAGACATCATAGTCAACTACATCTATGGCTTCTTCCTTACAGTTACAGTGGTAGGGTTGGATTCACTGTTCATCTTCCTCTCGTATGTTATGATCCTCAAAACAGTGCTGAAAGTCACGTCCCATGCGGAGTGCCTTAGGGCCCTGAACACATGTGTCTCCCACCTCTGTGCTGTCCTCCTCTTCTACACACCACGGATTGGCTTGGGTGTGATACACAGATTTGGGAAGGGCTCTCCTCCATTGCTCAGCCTTCTCCTGGGATACTTCTGTTTGTTTGTCCCATCACTTATGAACCCAATTGTGTACAGCATGAAAAACAAACACCTTCATGCGAGGATAATCAGGGTATTCTTCAAATGAAGGGTCAGTCCATCACTTGGCTCCAGGGCCAGTGACATGAGAGATGAAAAACACAGGCCACGAGCACCTATTCTATTCAGGACCTTACACCTGAGATAACACGATCTAGTGAACTCCACTCTATAAAGAGAGGTTCAGACATGGTTTAAGGCCTAGAAGAATGGGAGAGGGGCTGGTGAGGGAGCCTAACACAGTGGGGGAAGGAGACCAAGGCAGGTAGCAGCTTTTACAATATGTCTGTGTTCATGGAGAGCCAGTGGACCAGTGTGATGTTTGCTTATAAAGAGCTGTATTGGTGCCTGCTCCGACCTCAGATTTCCTCTTGACAGAGTCAATAAAGAGAAAGAATGTGGATGTTGTTTCCATTATACCTGACTTTTCACTGTTCCATCTTCGGTTAAACATCTATGAACCAGGGGAAAAACTGTAGAGCTGTTCTGCAGTTCCAGTCCTCACCCTTCCTGAGCACTCTGGATACTGCATGATCCAGACTGCACCAGTTGTGGACAGGAGCTATTTAAGTGACACGGTCACCCCCCTTTCCCTGTGCCCTCAGCCAGGTGCATGTGACTGAGTCGTGTCAGATACATGATTAAAGCAGGAGCCCCAGACTCAGTCATTTAGGCAGCTCCTCTTCCATTGAAGACTGTGCACTGCACACCTGATGAGTCCACCCCCATCTGAGTGTAATGCCACCGAGGCAGAGCAGTGCTACATGTGTTATTAGGAAATGGGGAAACTTTTGTGAATGATGGAGCCTATACAGGAAAGATGGGCTCCACCTAAGCCAAAATGGAACCAGATTGCTGGTGCTTCACATTAAGTAACTTGTAGAGCAGTTTTTAAACTAATGGCTGGAAGAAAGCTGACAGGTGCTGAGGAGCACGTCGTTTGGACAATGACATCTGTTAGGGAGGATTGATTAATGGAGATTCTCTATGTCCTGGTAAGGAGGTGAGGATGGAAGATGATAAAATACAGGTAGGATCTGTTGAGAAATAGTCAAATTAAAAAAAATGTCCCATGCAATTACATCATGTAATGCAGAAAACTAAATAATCTGATGGGTGAACTAGAGCGCCTCATATTAAATGAGGGTATTGATATAATAGCCATCACAGAAACTTGGTGGAATAAGGATGATCAATGAGACACCGTAATACCAGGGTACAAAATCTATTGAAAGAAAAGAACAGGTCATGCTGGTGGGGGAGTGGCACTATATGTGAAAGGAAGTGGATGCAGAGACAGTTTCTTGATATCGTAAAGGACTGCTTCTTGGAGCAGCTAGTCCTGGAACCCACAAGATGTTGTGAAGGCCAAATCTATGACAGGGTCCAAAAAAGAACTAGATAAATTCATGGAGGATAGGTCCCTCAATGGCTATTAGCCAGGATGGACAGGGATGGTATTCTTAGCCTTTGTTTGTCAGAAGCTGGGCATGAGCGGCAGGGGATGGATCACTTGATGATTCCCTGTTCTGTTCATTCCCTATGGGGAACCTGGCACTGGTCACTATTTGAAGGCAGGATACTGGGCTAGATGGACCTTTGGTCTGACCCAGTATGGTGTTTGTAGAGGTGGATAATAGCCCTGCCCTGCCTCACAGAGGTAGTGAGAAGATAAATACATTCCAAAAGTTATGTTCGAATGAGGGCCTGACACACAGGAGTCCTGGTGAGAGACACAGGGCCAGATTCCCTCTTTGTCCCCTCTGTTTGTGCTGCCCTAGCAATGCAAAGGGACAGAAATGGGACTCAGCTTGCACACAGAAGCACAGCTAGCTCCTAGCCCAGCCCAGCCCGTTCACTGTAAAATGATCACCTTTTCAAAGGAAAAAAGCGGGACACAAGCAGAAGCCCCATCCCCTCTGTGACCCCCAACTATGCTCCTCTTCTTATTTGAGTCCCCCTCTCTGCCCCATCCCATCCCCCAATACCCCACTCCTGCTCCTTCTCTTTACCTGAGACTCCAACCTCTCTTCAGGAGAGAAGCCAGAGCTGGGCCATGGTAAGGGCTGCTCAGGGATCCAGAGCCACTCCTAGGAGCCCCATGGTTATTTTTTAACAACTTTTCCTAACACTTTTTTTCTGATTGTTAATAAACCTGTTTGTTTTAGGAAGGCTGGGGTGACTGTATAGTGCTTGTCACAAGCACCAGAAGGGAAGAAACAGAGGAATGCTGCCAGACGTGCATGGTGAGAAGCATTTAGCATAGATGGGTTATTGTTCCCAGTTCAAAGAGTGGAACAATTATGAGATTCCTCCAGAGACAGGAAGGTAAAGGGACCATATATCCTTGTTTTACTGTGACAATCAGAATTCTTCTTGATGAGCATCTATCCTTGAATTCCTTCCAATATTAACAATAGCAACTTATTCAAATTGCAGCCAAGACAATGATTCTTAGAAGCCTAAAATTAAAAGCCGGAAGGAGTGAATAGTTTATCTAATCCAGAGATTTTCAAACAGGGAGTGTCAGGACCCCCTTGGGAGGTGCAGAATGTATTCATGGAGGGGGGATGTAACAAGCTTTAGGGAAAATGACCTTCCTGTGCACATCAGGTGTGATGATGATTTTTAAAATAGACTCCAGAGGTGATACTGGCAATACAGGCCTAACTTCAGCACCAAGCAAATTGGATCAAACTCTAGTAAAGAGCAGAATTATCAGCCACATAGGTGAACATGATTTGTTGGGGTAGAATCGACACAGCTTTTCAAAAGGAAATCATGCCTCACCATTCTATTACAATACTTTGAGGGGGGAACAAACATGTGGTCAAAGGTGATCCATGGCACATAATGTACATGGATTTCAGAAAGCCTTTGACAAGTTCTATCACCAAAGGCTCTTACGAAAAGTAAGCAGTCATGGGGTAAGAAGGAAAGTTCTGTCCTGGATCAGTAACTGGTTAAAAGATAGGAAACAAAGGGTAGGACTAAATGGTCAATTTTCGGAAGGGAGAGAGGTAAATAGTGGTGTCCCCCAGGGGTCAGTAGTGGCAACAGTTCTATTCAACATACTCATAAATGATCTGGAAAACGACTTGTACAGTGAGGTGACAAAATTTGCAGATGATGCAAAATTACTCAAGATAGTGAAGTCCAAAGCAGACTGCAAAGAGTTACAAAGGCATCTCACAAAACTTTGTAACTGGGCAGAAAAATGGCAGATAACAGTCAGTGTTTGTGGAAAATGAGAAGGGGGAAGCACTCTTTTATGGCCACCCAGCCAGTCAGTTAGCAATAGAAATCCTTCTTAGTAATGGTATTCTACTTGCCTTACCTGTAACAGGTTAAGAAGTCTCACTGAAATGCTTAGGTAAGAGGAAGTGAGTTGGCACCTGACCAAAAGAGCCAATGGGAACACTAGAAACTTTTAAAATTGGGGAAAAAAAAAACAAAACAAACCTTCTTCTCTGTGTCTGTGTGGTTGTTCTACAAGCTGGAGAGACAGAGCAGCAGATATGCTGTAAAAATCTTGGGTCAGGTATAAAAATTCATCATTTATCTCTAGAATTGCTCATTTGGAACTACAGATATATATATAAATAGGACAGAAAATGTTTAGCTCAACACAATGAGTTTTACCTCTTAATTTTGGGCTTGTGGTTTCCTCTGTGCTAACATAGGTACCTTTGTTTTCTTTTGTAACCCTTAAACTGGACCCCAGGAAACCCATTCTTGGTGTTTAATCCCTATCAGTTGCTCCTTTAATATCTAGCAACAGCCTGATTATTCAGATGTGTTTTCTTTCTTTTTTTTAAATGAAATTTACCTTTTTTAAGAACATGATTGGATTCCTGTGTCTTAGGAGGTTAAGAGGTCTGTGCATGTGTTTTTCAGTTAGCTACTCAAAGGAAGAAAGGGTTCCAGGTTCAGCTGGTGGAAACAGCTGATTTCTTTTTCTTTTCCTTTTCTCGGCTCTTCCCCAGAGGGGAAGTGAAAGAGCTTGAGGGTGCCCCACAGGAAGGAATTCCTACGTGCGTCTACCTGGGCTCTCAAAGGGGTTCTGCACTTGGGTGGTGGGAAGCCAGGGGCCTATGTAACCTTGGGAATTTAATACAAGCCTGAAGTGGCCAGTATTATTCTTCAGAGTCCTTGTGGGCCCCTACCTTCTGCACTCAAAGTGCCAGAGTGGGGAATCAGCTTTGACTGTGTTGATAAGTGCAAAGTAACGCACACTGGAAAACATCATCCCAACTAAACATACAAAATGATGGCTCTGCGTTAGCTGTTACCACTCAAGAGAGAGATCTTGGAGTCATTGTGGATAGTTCTCTGACAGCTCCTGCTCAATGTGCCGCAGCAATCAAAAAATGAAGAGAATGTTCGGAACCATTAAGAAAGGCATAAATAAATAGACAGCAAATATATTGCATCTATATAAATCCATGATGTTCCCACACCTTAAATACTGTGTGCAGTTCTGGTTGCTCCATCTCAAAAAAGATTCATTTGAATTAGCAAAAGGACAGTAGAGGTATGGAACAGTGAGCAGAAGAGAGATTAAAATGATCAGGACTGTTCAGCTGGGAAAAGAGATGGCAAAGGGGGGATAGGATAGATGTCTACAAAATCAGGGGTAATGTGGTGGAAGTAAGCATGGAAGTGTTATCTACCCCTTCACAAGAGCCAAGGGTCACCCATGAATTTAATAGGCTGCAGATTTCAAGCAAACAAAAGAAAGCACTTTTCCACACAACGCACAGCCTGTGCAGCTCATTGCCATGAGGCGGTGCGAAGGCCAGAACTATAACTGATCCGAAAAGAATTAGGTACGTTCCTGGAGCTCCGTAAATAGAAATTAGCTGAGATAGTCAGGGGCTCTAGATGTCTCTAAACCTTGATCATGAAGTGCTCCCTCTGTTATACAGCTGCCATAGCCCCACCCTAGCAGATACCCAGGGGCTGCTCTGTTTGGGAGGCCGATGGGGGCTAGTGCTGCCACCTAGGGGCATGTCCTGTAACATGAGTGATAGAGGCCCGTGCTTGGAGCTAAAGCTGGGCTGAAAAAAGAGGTTTTCTCCCCCATGAAAAATATTGACCCAAACTAAAATGTTTCCCTTTTCATTGATTTTTGTGGGGGTGAGGATGAAATTTCATAGAAAGTAGCTAATTTTTCTCTGAGTGCTAAGTTGCCATGATGAGCCCCAGCTATAGCTGCCTGGATGCCAGTTATCCCATCTCTGTGCAGTCCCCTCCACACTGTACAACACCTGCTTCAGTCGATCTTGCAGGCAGCGGCTACTGTTAAAGGACCTAGTAGAAAATTTCTGATGAACCTGTGTTAGCAGGGAGCTGGAGAGGGTCCTAGAGCAGTTGTGGAGGCCCAGGATTGTGGTTGGGTGGTTCTAGCTACCAGTGGATCACTGAGATCTGTGCATAACTATGGAGATCCCTGGATCCTGGGTCCCCCTTTTCAGTCCTTGGGGAGAAGGGAAGGGAACCCCCCTCCTGGAATGATGCGAGGGAAATTCCCAGGTAGGAAGCCATGTGGAATCTCTCCTTCCAGGCCTGCACCTTGGGTTTGTAATGCAGGAAAGGGGGCTGCCAGGAAGAAATCGGGTCTTATATTATTATTATTAGTAGTAGTAGTAGTAGTAGTATTCTATTTTATTTCAGCAAGATCACAGCGATGACAGCATCATTGTTACCACTCGGCCACCCACGAGGTAGCCCTGTGAATAATCAGAACCATACAAGCAGTGATGACAAGCCCGGCCTCCAAAAATAGAGCCTGTGGGAGAGTTTCCACTGCAGTCCAGTTGGGTAACATCTCCAGGCATCCCCTGTGATTTGGCCTCCTGCACTTTACCATTGGCCATGATGAGAGTCAAAGCAGGTGCACACTAAGCTAAGCAGCAGAGATTCCCTGATGGCTGAGTGGACCCCAGGGAAATGTGCAAACATGCTTCATAAAGACACTTGCCTCCTATCTGAACAGATACTGCCTGATGCCTGTGCAACATGGCAGACGATTCCTTCTCCTTTTGGGTGAAGAACCCTGGTGTCAGCGGCTCCCTTTCTAGCAGGAATTGGGTGAAGTGAAGGGGAATTGGCTGCAAGCTGTTTATATTTGCAGATCTTCTGAGCAGCGGCAGAGGACTCATCTGGGCTATCAGGGTGACTCAGGGATGCAACTGGAGGGCAGGCAGCACTACATTGCTTGAGAGCCCCTCCCCTACATCTGCCCATGCTCCAGGCTGGGATAGTCAAGCTTACAGAGAAATCTGACACTCAAAGCAAACTCGGAGTGTTAAAACTCCAGAGCCCCAAGTCAGGATTTGTCTAGGAGTCACATTTCTAGAGGTGCCGTGTGCTCTGGCCCGATCCTGCCAGGGGCTGTGCAAAAGAAGACCTCACAGAATCTCAGAGGAGACCCCATGGAATTCAGAACCTGGTCCTAAAAATACTGCCAAGAAGCAGTGACATAATTCAGACTGTCAGGAGTGGAGAAAATATACAATGAGTCTATGAAACACGTTTATAAATAGTTTCAACTCAAGACAGAGAAATACAATGTCCATTTTCACCATGCACTTGCCATGTGTAGAAACACATGTCATGATACAATAGGCCACGCTCAGCAGTGGAGGGCTAGAAAGTGAGTCTGTGTGAAGGTCACAACTGTAAAAACACACAGTGCTTAAGTAGATATCAATGAGGCCAAGAGATGAGTAGGATTCAAAGAGGAATGGATTTTTATAAGACGTACCAGTAAGACTTTTTTTCAAAAAATGTTGGACGGGCTCTACTCTAAACCTTTTTGATTTGCACCACAAAATATGACTATGTAGTGAGTTTCTGGGGAAACTTTCCCTGGGAGAAAGTTATCTCAGAGTTGCCTATTGCAGGGTTTATTTCACCTTCCACTGAAACATAGGTAGCTGCCACTGGATACTGGGATATATGGACTACAGAGCTGATCTAGTCGGGCAGTGACTGTCTTCCTATCAATGTAAATCAAAGACTATATTTTTGCTGATCTTCCTTGAGCTCCTGGGAGTCTCCAGACTTGCACTGAGAGCAGAAAGATGTCTAGTTAAATATCATCCAGTCTCCTGTTCTTTTTCCTTTCAGGAAGGAAAGTCCAAAACTTCTTGGACCTGCCCAGTACATTATGTCAGCTATCAATGACACCAAATCCAACTCTGCAGTGTTCCTGCTCACCGGGATATCTGGGCAGGATGATGTTCATCTCTGGATCTCTGTTCTCTTCTACAGATCCAAGCCTCCATGAGCCCATGAACATTTTCCTTTCCATGTTGGCCATTACAGACCTTGGCTTGTCAATAGCCACCATACCAATGATACTGGGTGTATTCTGGTTTAACTCTAGGAAAATCAGCCTCAGTGCCTGTTTTGCTCAGCTGTTCTTCATCCACTCGCTTTCGTTCATTGAAACCTTTGTGCTCCTTTTGATGGCCTTTGACTGTTTTCCTGCAATCTATGATCCGCTGAGATATGCTTCTATTCTAACCATGCAGAGAATTGCTAAGATGGGACTGGTGTGTGTGCTAAGAGGAGTATCCGTAGTGTTTCCAGTACCCTTTCCCCTAAAACGGTTCTGATACTGTCAAGCCAATGTCCTCTCCCATTCCTACTGCCTGAACCAGGACGTCATGAAGATGGCTTGTTCAGATATCACCATCAATAGCATCTATGGCTTGTTCATAATAGTCTTCACGGTGGGTTTGGACTCGCTGCTTATCCTGCTATCATATGTGATGATCTTCAAAACACTGCTAAGCATTGCATCTCATACACAGCGCATCAGGGCCCTGAACACCTGAGTCTCCCACTTCTGCGCCGTCCTGCTCTTCTACACACCAATGATCGGCCTGTCTGTGATATATAGATTCGGGAAGGGCTCTTCTCCCTTACATCAGATTCTCCTGGGTTACATCTACCTGCTGGTCCCACCACTGATTAACTCAATTGTGTACAGTGTGAAAAGCAAACACCTTTGTGTGAGGATAATCAGGGCATTCGTCAAATGAATGGTTAGTTCATCACCTGGCTCCGGCACTGGTGACATGGGAGACAAACACAGGCCACCTGGACCTTACACCTGAGCTGACATGAGTTACTTATCTTCACTCTGCAGGGAGATGTTCAGATGAGGTCTAAGGCCTGGAGCTAGCTGAGAGGTACTGATGTGGGAGGACAGTGCACTGGGGAAAGGAGACCAAGGCAGGCAGCAGCATTTACAAAGTGACTGTGTCTGTGGAAAGCCGGGGACTGATGGAATTTTGCCCCACTAAGAGCTGTACCAGTCACTGCTGTGACCTTAAAATTTATGTCAATGCAGTCAATAAAGAGAAGGGAAGTGGACGTTGTTTCCCATTACACCTGGCCTGTCACTGTCTAATCTGAAAAAAGCTGCAGAGCTATCCTGCAGTCAGAGTCCTGGCTCTTCCTGAGTGCTCTGGGGTCTTCATGAACCATGGGCACTTCACCAGGTGTGAACAGGGCCATTCAAGGGGCACGGACTTTTGGTTGTTTGAAATCAGCTGCTTATTTATTCACTGAGTGACTGGTGTTCCCTCTAATTTTTTACATCCATGTGTGGAATTAATTTTGGTATGTGGACCAATATGGAGGTGATGTGTGGCAGGGGTGGGGCCAAGTGGTTTGGAGTATGGGAGGGGGATCAGGGCTGGAGCAGAGGGTTGGGGTGTGGGAATAAAAGGACTTTGGCTGGGGATGCTGGCTCTGGGGTGGAACCAGGGATGAAGTGTTCAGGGAGCAGGAAGGGGCTCAGAGATAGGGCAAAGAATTAGTGTGCAGGGGGTTGCAGGCTCTGGGATAGGGCCAGGGTTGACAGGTTTAGGATGCTGGATGCCCCGTGTTCCCTAATCTTTAGATTGTGTATTAATTATATTGATTACTTAAGAAACCCCAGTGATCAGTCTAGGACTGATAGGTTCTTGTCTCAAAATCAGGCCAGTATTATTTAAATTATTATATTGTAGGGAACTCTGATGTGCACAGTTACAACACTCTCACTATAAGACCTTTTCAATATTTAATGTAAATTATTAATACCTTTTCACAGTCACAAACACCCCAACTTAACAAGCTAGATAAAGAATGTACATCTGCACTTCCATAGACTCACACCACCCCTGAAGTGATAGCCATCTTCTTCCTCATCACCATCACCTTACCCATCATCACTGGTGGCCATCAGTCTGCCACCTCCCAAAGACGACATCTCCTCCTGCTGCCCCTAGGCTGGGATGCCACGTTTACAATATGTTAAACTGACACCATCGTGTTTGTTGCTTGTTCAGTAGGGGATTTTTCCCTTTTCCTTGTGCGTATTTCCTCACTTTACCAGTGGTGGAGTGTCTTTTCCTGTAGGTTAGTATAGCAATGATCTCTACTTATTATCATATATGTCAATTCATTACTGTGGCCCTTTTCTGGTACGGTGTCGCATTTGGTATTTCTGTCCTACCCGGTTATTTCGGGGTTTTCCAAGCTGTGGTGGATCTGTTACGTGGAAAAGAGTATGAACTTAGGAAAGCCCTTATGCCAATCTGCTTTAACACATCATGTGTGGCCCTTCTGCTTTAGTGCATCACCACCTGTCTAACTTTGCCTTAGGTCAAGACAGAGGATATGGCCTGCAGGTGCCTTTCCTTACAGCCAAACTACTTTAATATAAACCCATTATAATCTATTGTAATAAAGCAAAGAATCAAACTCAAAAGGCAATAAGAAATCCATTAGAAAAGCTATAGAGGCAAGCAAGCAGGTGAGCTCTACAGGCTACACCTGGGCTGTGGCAGAGAGAGAAGACACACCCCAGCTCTCTCTCGGCGCAGCACCTTGGGACCAGGGAGAGGTGCTGGGCTGGGGGAGAGGTGCTTTCCCCATCCTGCACGGCCTATGTTAGCCTGCTGCATAGTCACACAGCTTAGAAGAACTTAGTGGGTGACCCCTAGTTTTTGTCTTATGAGTAGTGAATAACTTTTCGTTAGTCAACTTTTCCACACCAGTCGTGATTTTATAGACCCTCCGTCATAGCCCCCCTTAGTCATTTCTTTTCAAAGCTGAAAAGTCTCAGTCTTATTAATCTCTCCATAACCCTAATCATTTCTCTTGGCCTTCTCTGTGCCTCCCTTAATGGTGCCCATGTCCAGCCAGGCTCCCTCTGCCTGGGGCTGGGCTGGGAGCTCCTACAGCCTGATAAGAAGCCTGCCTGCAGGTAGGAGGCAGCTCTGGGGTAGCACAGGCTGCCATGGGTTAATGACCCAAGGTTTCCCTCCACCCTGCAGTAACTAGATACTGCCAGATCCCCTTTTCTAGTTGAAAACCAGGTACCTGGCAATGTTAAATGGCACCTGGACACAAAAGAGTGTGGGGGCCCCAGGCTGGGGGTGGGGCAAGGAGGAGTCATGCGGTGAGGTCATGTGTCCTCCTGTTTAGCTTGCGCCCACCCAGTAATTTCTGAGTGCAGGTGACACCCGCTGAACATGTATCAGAGGGGTAGCTGTGTTAAAACTTCCCTCCCTCAAGATTTGAAAGTATCCTGTCCTCTGATTGGTCCTCTGGTCAGGTGACAGCCAGGTTTACTGAACTTGTTAACCCTTTACAGTCAAGGAGATATAAAGTACTTCTGTGCTATTAACTTTTCTTATCTGTTTATGACAGCATATTTGTGTTGTTCTCCACAGGTGGCAGTTCCGCTGTCAGACCAGAGTGAACCTGCTCACTATCTCTGCAATACAATGGAATAATTACAGGTACGGGTGTAACCGAAGGTTGGTGGGTTACACTCAGGCCAGGCCCTTGTCTCCGGCTCTTTAACGGAGCCCTGACTCTGCTCTCCCAGGAGCCCCTCTCTGCCTGAACGCGGGTTGCTCTTACAGGCCCAGCTCACTAGGTGACATCTACCCTGTCCTTCCATCCAGACTCCAAGGAAAACTGGAGAACTGAGCAGGATTATGACATCACGGGTATCAAGCAGGCTGAACATCTGTAACATAAGAATGGCCACACCCATAGGCGGCAGGTTATAAACATTTGCGGTGCCCGAGCACCAGGAATATTCAGGGCCGGGTGCCCTGCTCCAGCAATATTTGGAGCTGGGTCTCTCCCACGGCCCTGCCTGGATCGGGCCCCGGCCCCTGCGGGTCTCCCCTGTGCTGCCGCGTCTCTGCCTGGAGCGGGTCCTGGGCTCCGCCTGCCACCCTCCCCCTGCGTGTCCCCCCCGCCAGGCATGTCCCTGCCTGCTCGTGCTGCTGGAGTGGAACGGGTCCCGGCAGAACTGCTGGCTGCTGCCCCCAGGTCCTAGTACCGCAATCTGCTAATGGCAGGGCAGGCTGCCCTTCCCCTGCCCTTCCACCCTAACCCTGAGCCCTTCCAATATGCCAAACCCTCATCCCCAGCCACAGCCTCATCCTCCGGCACCCTAATCCGCTGCCCCAGCCCTGAGCCCCTCCCCCCGCGCAGCATGAACCCCTCATCCTCAGCCACAGCCCTCATCCCTTCACACCCTGATCCTCTGCCCCAGCCCTGACCCCGCCCCCCTGCAGCATGAACCCCTCATCCTCAGCCACAGCTCTCATCCCCCGGCACCCTAATCCTCTGTCACCATCAATGGTGGATCTGACATCGCCACCTCCAGGAACCACAATAGCAGAGAACACCCGCGAAGCCGCACTCCAGATTTGTAGGAGTGAATTGAGAAAGCCCCTTACCAGTGTGAGCGGCACCAAAGGGACTGAAGAGAAGCTGGAGCTGCACATGGAGAGGAAGGTGATCTTGGGAGAAGGCTCCTGCCTGGGGCCAGGGGAACAGGCAGGTGAGATCAGGGCAGATCTTCCCAGGACCCAATGCCACCAGGTTGTCTCAGAGGCTCCAGGCTCTGAACAGCTCACAAGATCCACCCTTGACTCTCTCCTTGCTGGACAGGCTGCACACGACCTGCAGATCAAGCAGCTGACAGAAATGTTGAGCAGCTCCCGCCTCATGGTGGGCCAGGTCTCAGTTTGCCAGCAGTGCCGCAAGGCATATCCAGGAAAGATGAAGGATAAGAAAACTCAGAAGCAGACATTTGCTGAGCTGCATGGTCTACAAAACATCGTGGATTCACAGGGTTCAATGGAACTGTGAATTCAAATCTCCCCAGGGACCAGCCACCAATCAAACTCTGCAAGAAGTGCAGTAAGCTTCGATGGAAGAGACCAGCTGGTTCTGCAGGTGCTGACTTGCCCGCAAGATCGCATGGAATTCCAAAGCGATGGACTCCAGGAGACTCCTCAGCATCATCCAACCGCAACAAGATGCCAGAGATGTGGCTCCTTCCAGCAGGCAAGAGCAAGAAGCAGGATGGAATGGGGAAAACTGCTCCCACCAAGCAACGAAAGATGGTGTCCATTGCGACGAGTACAACAGGGCTTTGGCAAGCTGGGGAGAAAGCAACTGGGAATCCTGATGGTTCTCCCTCAAAGTCACCAAAGACCTCCAGAGCTAGGACACCATCCCCTCCAAGGAGCAAAGTTACAGTGCTCAAACAGATGTTAATGTGCCTCAAACAAACCTTCAGCAAGCTTCAAAAGAAAGTGAAGTCCCGAATGTCCAAGGACTCTCGTTCCAGAACACCTGACACTAAATTTACAAAGCCACCCTTTTGGAAGGCAAGGGCCTCCAAGGGTGTCCGGTTACCACACTACTGAATCCCACCCTGCCAGCATGCCCACTAACAGAAGGGACCCACAAATTCCAACATCTCCCTATCATCCAGCGGGTCTGCTAAGCATGGGCTTAAGTGGCTGAGAAGAATGGCTTGTTGTCCTGGGACACAGAGACTGATGTATTAGAGACTCTCCTTGGGGTATGACATCTAAATTCAGATTCCAAGATAAAGGGGGAGCTGGGGCCTTGGATGAGATTGAGGTTGTGGCTAGCTCACTGGATTTGTTACTTTACCTCATATGGTTCAAGAATCAATCCTTCCTTCAAGAGTTGCTGACACTAAATTGACAAAGCCATCCTTTTGAAAGGCAAGGGATCCTAAGTCTGTCCAGTAGTACTATTAGGGGCCTACCATGAATCAAACCCAAACCGGCCCTTTGACCCCTAAAACCCTGCCCCTCCACTCTTAAACCCCGCCCACCTATCACCAGAAACCCCACCCACAGGGATATTATTTCCAGAGTCAAGGCGGACACATGACCGAAAGCAAAGTGTGTCATGTGACCCCTCTAAGAACTCCTCCCACTGTCCTCTACCAATCAGGAATGGTTTCATCCCCATAGGCCTACGCCGAGAGGTCATCTGACCAATCAGGGGTGTTCCAGGGTGGGGTGACTCATCCAGATATGGCTCGTGTGACCCCTCTAAGATCTCCTCCCACTGCACTCTACCAGTCGCGATGGGTTTCAGCCGCATAGAACCACCCCGAGAGCAGATTTGACCAATCAGTTGTGTTGCGGGGCAGGGTGACCCACCCAAATGAGGATCGTGTGATCCCTCTGAGAACTCCTCACAGCACCCTCTGCCAATCAGAGCGCAGCACTATCACCCCATAAGTCCCAGCAGTTGGGACAGAAGAGGCCATCTTTTACCAAGGATGCGTACCTTAGAAATCGTGGAAACATGGATTCCATTTTCACCATCTCTGTGAGCACTTTGGACTTTGTTTTAGCCCCGAAGGCCTTTGAACTTGTATGGAGAAAGCGCTACATTAGCGACAGTTCCCACAAGGGCTCTTTGGCTCAGCCATTGATTGATACGCCAGAACCTGAAACCTAAACTCTCGTGAGGCACCCTGATGAGTGTGATGGCCTCTCATTTTCCACCCCCTATGAGTTGGAAGGCAAACACAGCTTCGAGGAGTCATCGGAGGAGAAGGTGAATGGAAAAGACATGCTCAGGTAAATGAATGATTTAAAAGTGACTGTTGATGATGGAGTGTAATGGGCTTAGGAACCGGGGGGTGGGGGTTGGGCTGTGTCTATTTAAAGACAAGCAGGGAGAACTTACACTATTTCTTTTCTGAAAATCTCTGGACAGCTTGACGATGCCTTTCTCAAGGACCCGGAGGACCTGGACAGTGTTACATAAAGCAGCGAAGATGAATCGGGTTCTCCTTGTTTTTGCTCAAAGCCGATACAAATTGTTGAAGAGGACTCCGAGGATGATGGCTATGAGGAGTTTAGGAGGCTTGGCATGGAACTAACTGAGCCAGTGCCACATCGTGAGCGTAAAAAAAGTCATGCAGACTATTGTACGTGTTGCTGTTTATGCTGTCCTGAATAACTGCCTTAGGGAAAAGCTTTTTGAAGATTGTGAGGGCTGTGTCATTGATGTGCCAGCCCAATGGTGCCATGACTTCAGTAGATATAAATTGCAAGCTCCGGGGCCTGTGTGCTGAGCTGTATTTGGAAAGCTTATTAAACACTGTTCTTGCCATAGGGTATGCTATGCAATGTCTGTGCCTAAACCAAGACCATTTAGTGTAAGAGGTGATCTTGATAAATGCTGTGCAATTTAGTGCAGACCCTGACTGTGTTATAAAGAAAATGACCAAACCGGAAGATATGTATGTCACCTTATTGAGTTGAACTGGGACCGTATGGAACATGGTTACAACCAAGGTCCTGTAGTGGCACCAGATCTTATGTAAATCTTATGTCATAGAAGGGGACTAAAACCAGGTTATGGGTTCTTTGTTATGATTATGCTGTCTGTATGCATGTGTCATTTTGTTATTGAAGTTATGAATATTGGCTCTATCCTGTCTGTATTTCAAATTTATGCTATGCTTCTGGGTGACATCCCACTCAAGTTGGTGTCAGCTCTGCCTAGCCTGCTTGATGGCCCATTAAGGACCATCAGCTACACAACTGACCCATTGAGAGAAGGCAGATACACCTTGTGAGTCAGCAAAGTATGCAGGGACTTGTCCATTTGACTCCAAACTCCATTTTGCTTGTAATTTTCTACAGTAAGGACAAAAAGGTGTTCTTACACCTGGATAAAACTATAAAAGGCTGATGCCTCATCTCCATCTTGTCTTCAATCCTGCTTCTCACCTCTGGAGGGACTTTGCTACAAACTGAAGCTCTGAACAAAGAACTGATGACCCATCCCAGCTGGGGATGTACTCCAGAGACTTAATTTAATCCTGCACTTTATTCTATCACTGCTACAAGCCTGAACCAAGAACTTTGCCATGACTGTATGTTCTTGATTCCATTGAACCAATTCTAGCTCTTATCTGTATCTTTTTCCTTTTATGAATAAACCTTTAGATTTTATAAATTCATAGATTCTAGGACTGGCAGGTACCTCAAGAGGTCATCGTGTCCAGTCCTCTGCCCTCATGGCAGGACCAAATACTGTCTAGACCAGCCCTGATAGCCATTTATCTAACCTACTCTTAAACATTTCTGGAGATGGAGATTTCACAAGCTCCCTAGGCAATTTATTCCAGTGTTTAACCACCTTGACAGTTAGAAACTTTTTCCTAATGTCCAGTCTAAACTTCCCTTGCTGCAGTTTAAGCCCATTGCTTCTTGTTCTATCATTGGAGGCTAAGGTGAACAAGTTTTCTCCCTCCTCCTGATGACATCCTTTTAGATACCTGAAAACTGCTATCATGTTCCCTCTCAGTCTTCTCTTTTCCAAACTAAAGAAATCCAATTCCTTCAGCCTTCCTTCATAGGTCATGTTCTCAAGACCTTTAATCATTCTTGTTGCTCTTCTCTGGACCCTCTCCAATTTCTCCACTCTTTCAGTGCCTGTTTTCCCTCAATTACAGGGTTTCATCCTGTGAGTTTATCGACGATGAAACCACGTGTGTGTTTTGGAAGCACGCAAAAGACCGGTACTCTGTCTCTGGCAATACCAACGTCTTCATAGCCTGTTTCACCACCGCTTATGCCCGCTTAGAACTATACAACCTCCCAGAGAGATTGCAAGAGTGGTGCCTGTACCACAACATTGTCTGGGTCATATCTGTGAAAAGAAAGAGTGAGTGGAATCCCCCTCTGGGGGATTATTTAGGGGCAACAACCAGTGTTATTTTAAACCATTTCGGTAAACCATTTTCCTTACCTTCAAAGAATTTGAAGGGCTAACATCAGCAGGTCTGGTACATATAGTTCTGTGAATCTCTGGTTGTAACTCTTTAAAGTCAGGTAACACATCAGTGTAGCAAAAAATGTTATGGGCTGTAAAATATCTCCACATCTTAGGTTTTAAAGTTCTGTTAAATCGCTCTACAACCCCTGCTTTGACTTCATAATTAGTAAGAAGATGGTGAACTCCATGCCACTTTAATAATCTGCCTAAAGGTTTGTTTAAAAATTCTTTCCCGTGATCTGTTTGTAATTTTTGAGGCACTCAACTTTGCAGAAAATAGCTTGAAAGGCCTTGGATACCTCAACACCTGTCTTGTCTTTTAGGCCTAAGGCCCAGGCATATTTGGACAGATTGTCTATCACTGTTAAGATGTACTTAAAACCGCTGCTGCATTTGGAGAACCGGTGCATATCCACAAAATTTGCCTGCCATTGCACATCCACATCTAACACAATGGTCTTATTTCTTTAAAGTGTATTCAAGCTGGTTTGTGTAAAGGGAAAGAAGAACAGCAGTACTTGTGGCACTTTAGAGAGTTATAAATTTATTTGAGCATAAGCTTTGGTGGGCTACAGCCCACTTCATCGGATGCATGCAGTGGAAAATATAGTAGGAAGATATATATCTATATATAGATATATATATAGTTATATAGATATAGATATAGATATAGATATATAGATATATAGATATACAGAGAATATTTACCAATGGTTGTTACCATACACACTATAAGGAGAGTGATCAATTAAGGTGAGCAATTATCAGCAGGAGAGAAAAACAACTGTTTGTAGTGGTAATGAAAATGGCCCATATCCAGCAATTGACAAGAAGATGTGAGGAACTGTAATGGGGCTCATCCACTCCCAGTCTTTATTGAAGCCTAATTTAATGCTGTCCAATTTGAAAATTAATTCCAATTCAGCAGTCTCTTGTTGGAGTCTGTTTTTGAAGCTTTTTTGTTGTAATATTGTGACTTTTAGGTCTGTAATCAAGTGGGCAGGGAGAGTGAATTTTTCTCCCACTGGTTTTTTAATGTTATAATTCTTGACGTCTGATTTGTGTCCATTTATTCTTTTACATAGAGACTGTTCGCTTTGGCCAAAGTACATGGCAGAGGGGCATTCCTGGCGCATGATGACATATATCACATTGGTAGACATGCAGGTTTATGAGCCTCCGATAGTGTGGCTGATGTGATTAGGTCCTATGATGGTATCCCCTCAATAGATATGTGAACAGAGTTAGCAAGAGGTTTTGTTGCAAAGATAGGTTCCTGAGATAGTGTTTTTGTTGTGTGGTTGCTGTAGGTTTGCGGGCTGTCTGTAAGAGCGGACTGGCCTCTCTCCCAAGATCTGTGAGAGTGAGGGATTGTCCTTCAGGATAGGTTGTAGATCCTTGATGATGTGCTGGAGAGGTTTTAGTTGGGAGCTGTGGCGGATTAACAAATTTGCCACCCCTGGGCCCTGAAAAAATTGCCGTGCACCCCCTATGCGCCAGCTCACCTCCGCTCCTCCACGGCAAGCCTGGGAGGACCCTCTGATACATGAATACTCCTGCATTTGACTTTGAAATCCACTTCCTGCAAACCCTTATTGTGCTTGAATAACAGCTGCTGGGGGTACTATCTACCAGAGAGTGGGAGCTCAGGGAATGAAAAATAATTATACTGACCTCAATGCCTGTTACCACTCCAGATACAGGCTGCAGCCTGACAGAACAGAACCTGAGGAGAACCAGTCAGCTACTAACTAAGAGTCAGAGGAGCTACAATACGTCACATACTATTCGCAATGGGTTTGTGCTATTAACTCTTTGTTCAGTGGAACAACTGTATAATGCCGTCACCTGGTAACTGACCAGTAGCTGTTTCAAACACTCACATTCAGGGTCAAGAACACAGTCCCTCTACTATACCTGTGCAGGACTTTCCAAAGAGTCATGAGACAACAGAACCGCTGTTCTGTGTTTCAGCAGAGAAGAGCTCAGGTGCAGGAAAGGGGAGTGTAAGGGTACGTCTACACTACGGGATTATTCCGATTTTACATAAACCGGTTTTATAAAACAGATTGTATAAAGTCGAGTGCACGCGGCCACACTAAGCACATTAATTCGGCAGTGTGTGTCCATGGTCCGAGGCTAGCGTCTATTTCCGGAGCATTGCACTGCAGGTAGCTATTCCATAGCTATCCCATAGTTTCTGCAGTCTCCCCTGCCCCTTAAAATTCTGGGTTGAGAGCCCAGTGGCTGATGGGGCAAAAATCATTGTCGCGTGTGGTTCTGGGTAAATGCCTTCAGTCATTCCTTCCTCCGGGAAAGCAACAGCAGACAATCATTTTGTGCCCTTTTTCCCTGGATTGCCCTGGCAGACGCCATAGCACGGCAATCATGGAGCCCGTTCAGCTTTTTTTTTTTTTGCTTTTTTTTTTTTTTACAGTCACCGTATGTGTACTGGATGCCGCGGACAGAGGCAATATTCCAGCGCTACACAGCAGCATTCATTTGCTTTTGCATGATAGCAGAGATGGTTATCAGTCATTCTGTACTGTCTGCTGCCGGTGTAAATGGGCAATGAAATGATGGTTATCTGTCTTTCTATGCTGTCTACTGCTATCATGGGTGCCCCTGGCTGAGATTGGCCGGGGGGTACAAAGGCAAAGCTGGGAATGACTCCCTGAGTCAATTCCTTCTTTATGGTTTCTAAAAACAGAGTCAGTCCTGCCTAGAATATGGGGCAAGTGTGCTAGAGAACCAGTGTATCACAGAGCACAGCTGCTCCATGCCAGATCCCACAGAAATGATGAGCTACATAACATTCACCGGGGGTGCCCCTGCAACAACCCCATCTGTTGCTTCCCTCCTCCCCCAACCTTCCTGAGCTACCATGGCAGTGTCCCCCCATTTGTGTCATGAAGTTGTAAAGAATGCAGGAATAAGAAACAATGACTTGTTAGTGAGATAAAATGAGGGGGAGGCAGCCTCCTGGTGCTATGACAGTCCAGGCAGGACATTAAGCGATGCAGGGGAGAGGAGCCCAGCATCCCGCTGATATGATAGTCCAGGCAGTACAGAATCTTTTCTTTACACAGGAAAGGAAGGGGACTGATGGAGCTCAGCCCCCACTTGCTATGATGAAAACAGTTATCAGCCATTCTGTATCATCTACTGAGAAAAACCAGGAATCATTCCTGTTTTTACCCAGGCGCCCCCAGCCAACCTCACCTGAGGCAAGCCAAGAGCACTCACAGGCTGATAGTAACAACAGATATCATTCACATTGTACCATCTGCCACCAGGGAAGGGAGAGGAGCGGATACTGCTCTTCACTGCTGCAGCATCGCGTCTACCACCAGCATTCAGTAGACATAGGGTGACATTGAAAAAAGTCAAGAAACGATTTCTTTCCCTTTTCTTTCACATGGTGGAGGGAGGGAGTAAAATTGATGAGCTATACCCTGAACCACGGTGAACAATGTGTTTGAACCTACAGGCACTGGGAACTCAGCCAAGAATGCAAATAGTTTTCGGAGACTGCTGTGGACTGTGGGATAGCAGGAGTCCTCAGTACCCCCTCCCTCCCTCCATGAGCGTCCATTTGATTCTTTGGCTTTCCGTTACGCTTGTCACGCAGCACTGTGTAGCCTGGAGATTTTTTTCAAACGCTTTGGCATTTCGTCTTCTGTAACGGAGCTGTGATAGAACAGATTTGTCTCCCCATACAGCGATCAGATCCAGTATCTCCCGTACGGTCCATGCTGGAGCTCTTTTTGGATTTGGGACTGCATCGCCACCCGTGCTGATCAGAACTCCACGCTGGGCAAACAGGAAATGTAATTCAAAAGTTTGCGGGGCTTTTCTTGTTTACCAGGCCACTGCATCCGAATTCAGATTGCTGTCCAGAGAGGTCACAGTGGTGCACTGTGAGATACCGCCCGGAGGCCAATACCATGGATTTGCGGCCACACTAACCCTAATCCGATATGGTAATACCGATTTTAGCGCTACTCCTCTCATTGGGGAAGAGTACAGAAACCGATTTAAAGAGCCCTTTATATTGATATTAAGGGCCTCATAGTGTGGACGGGTGCGCCGTTAAATCGGTTTAACGCTGCTAAATTCGGTTTCAATGCATAGTGTAGACCAAGCCTAAGAGTGTTTATATGTAATTTACGCCCATCACTGCTTACACAAGAATTGTAAAGTAAAGTGCACACTCAACTGGATATTAGTGCAAACCTAGTGTTTTCACTATTCACCCATATGTGACACTAACTTCACACCTGCCCAACTGAAGTAACTGTCTGTGTTAGCTTGTAACATGCCAAATATCTACAGACCATTCCATGAGAAGAGGATGAAGTGAGGATGAAGAGAAGGCTGTAGGATGATTGAACTCTGAATTCAGTCAACATTGGCCAGGCAAAGCACTTCAGTTCCTCTTGGATGGATTTTTGATGATCAGAGCATATCACTGGGAAAATTTGGTAAGGGAAAGTTAACAGAGCCCAGTTCTGACTGAATTTATACTTGTAAATCTGGAGCGTTGCCATTCAAGTCAATGATATTAAATTAAGAACTTCTGCCTAAGAAGAATGTATATCACGTACTGCAAAGAGGCAGTGGCTTAATTTGGACTCTCAGGAGTGGAGGATATATATATATATATATATATATATATATATATATAATATGGCAATGAAACACATTTATAAATAGCTTCAGTGTAGGACAGATAAATACAGTGACAGTTTAACCCATTCATTTGCAATGTATTTACATCAATGGGGCCAAGAGTTTAGCAGGATTCAAAGAGGGACTGGATGTTTATATAGATAAACAGAAAATCCAATTAAAATAGTGAAGATTGTTTCAAAAACCCTCTGATGGGCTCGAAACGTTCCTGATTTGCACCACAAAATTTGTCTAATTAGTGGATGCAGGTTATTTGAAAGCTGTCTATTGCAGGGTGTCTTCCATTTCCTCTGAAGCATCTGGAACTGGACACTGCATACTAGGTTAGATAGACTATGGGTCTGATCCACTCTGGCAATGTCCATCTGCCTATTTATTGTGTAAATCCAAGACTATGTTTTTGCTGATCTTCCTTGAGCTCCTGGGAGTCTCTAGTCTTGCACTGAGAGCAGGAAGATGTCTCGCTAAATGTCATCCAATCTCCTGTCCTTTTTCCTTTTAGGAAGGAAAGTTCAGAACTCCTCGGACCTGCCCAGTACATTATGTCAGCTGTCAATAACACCAAATTCAACTCTGCAGTGTTCTTTCTCACCGGGTTCCCAGGTGAGGAAGACGTCCATCTCTGGATTTCTATCCCCTTCTGCTTAATGTATGTTATTTCGATAGTAGGAAATTCAGTCATTCTGTTCATTATAAAAACAGATCCAACCCTCCATGAGCCCATGTACATTTTCCTTTCCATGTTGGCCATCACAGACCTTGCCTTATCGATATCCACCATGCCAACGACACTGGGTATATTCTTTTTTAATTCTAGGGAGATCAGCTTTGATGCCTGTTTTGCCCAGCTGATCTTCATCCACTTGCTCGAATGCATTGAATCCTCTGTGCTCTTGTTGATGGCCTTTGACCACTTCATCGCGATCCGTAACCCACTGAGATATGCCTCCATCCTAACTCTGCCAAGAATAGGCAAGATGGGACTGGTGTGTGTGCTAAGAGGGGTGGCTGTAATTCTCCCGCTCCCTTTTCTTCTTCAACGGTTCCAATATTGTCGATCCAATATCCTCTCCCATTGTTACTGCATAAACCAGGACGTCATGAAGATGGCTTGTTCAGATATAAGAGTAAACAGTATCTATGGCTTGTCGATTGCACTCTTGACAGTGGGATTGGACTCGCTGCTCATCTTCCTCTCTTATGTGATGATCCTTAAAACAGTGCTGAGCATCACGACCCAAATGGAGTGTCTTAGGTCCCTGAACACCTGCATCTCCCACCTCTGTGCTGTCCTGCTCTTCTACATGCCAATGATCGGCCTTTCCATGGTACACAGATTCGGGGAGGACTCTTCTCACTTGCTTCAGATTCTCCTGGGCTACGTCTACCTGCTCATCCCACCTCTGATGAACCCAATTGTGTATAGTGTGAAAAGCAAACACCTTCGTGAGAGGATAATCAGGGTGTTCATCAAGTGAAGAGTCAGTTCATCATCCAGCTCCAAAACTGGTGACACAGGATGCAAAAAATATGGGCCACCTATTCCATCCTGGACCCTTAAACCTGAGACAACATGAGATACTGATCCGTGCTATGTAGAGACAGGTTCAGAGAGGGTCTAAGACCTGGAACAATGGGAGAGGGACTGGTGAGGGAGGACAGTGCAATGGGAGAAGGAAGCCAAGGTAGGCAGCAGCGTTTTAAAAGTGACTTTGTTCACGGAGAGCCAGGGAACTAGTGAGATCTTGGCCCATAAAGAGCCACATCAGTCACATCAGTGGCTGCTCCAACCTCATAATTCCTCTCAATACAGTCAATAAAGAGAAGGGATGTGGAAGTTGTTTCCCATTACACTTGGCCTGACACTGTCCTGTCTCTGGTTAAACATCCACAGGCCATAAAAAAGGCTGCAGAGCTGTTCTGCAGTCACACCCCTGGCCCTTCCCGAGCGCTCTGGGTGCTGTGTGATCTATGAGAACTGCAGCAGCTGTGGCCAGGGGCTACTGAAGGGGCACAGACACTCACCCTTCCCCTATGCCCTCAGCCAGGTCTTTGTGAAAGTGTCATCTCAGACACATGGTTAACGCAGGAGTCCCAGGAGAAGCCATTCAGGCAGCCCCCTACCTCCATTCACGGCTTTGCACACAACACACATCTGAGGACACTCCCCTCCGAGACATAGCAGAGTGGCATGTGTGAGTGAAGGCCTGACACACAAGAGTCCTGGCAAGAGACTCAGGCCTAGGTTCCTTCCTCCTCCCCCCATTTGTGCTGCCCCAGCAATGAAAGGGGGTGGAAATGGTCCTCATCTCCCCCACAGAGTCACAGCTAGCGCCTATCCTGCCCTTCCCATTCACTGCGGGGTGACCACCTTTTCAAAATCAGAAAAAGGACAGAGGCAGGAGCCCCTCTCCCTCTGTGACACTGCCCCACCCCTCTTCTTCCCCCGTGAGGCCCCACCCTCTGCTCCCCTTCTTCCCCCAAGGCTCCACCCAGTCTCCAGGCCAGAAGCTATAGCTGGGCCATGGTGAAATGTGTCCGGGGAGCTAGAGCCACTTTGAGGAGAACAAGATCCTCCAGCTGCCCTGGACAGGAGGCCGAGGGGCCCAAGAGAAGCCCCCTGCCTGTGACCCTGTCCCCCAGGGTGCATCCCAGGGTTGTTAGAAAGTCTGGGTCTCCCCACAGCAGCCTGAGGTCCTGGGGTTACTCTTCCCACAGCCCGGCTGGTGGCCTGGCTGGGGGTAAGAGCCTCAGAGGAAGTGGAGGAGTAGGGGAAAGGGCTTAGTGGGAAGAGATGGGACAGGGGGTGGGGACTCCTTGGAAAAGGAGCAGGGGTTGTGGCAAGACTGCTCCAATGTTCACCCCGAAAAGGAGTTTGGTGGGGGGCTCTTGAGTAAAGGAGGAGGATGGGGACAAAGAGTAGGAGACCTTGTGTTTTAGAGAAGACTGAATTAAGGTGAACCCTCAAATTGGGCTCTTGTATTAAATATCCCAGGCTGAGAGTATGTCTTGAATGGAGCTTAGAGGGAAGGGCAGGGTGCATGAAGGGCTACCGCAGTCCACAAGGGGGCAGTCTGGGGTGGCCCCATCCACAGGGAGTTAGCGAGAGTGAGCTGTGAACTTGAAAACTGTTACCACTGGGCAGAGTTTAGCTCAGCCCCCAGGCTGCTCTAGACCTCACTGAGACAGGGGGAGAACAGGCCAGTGAATCAAACCACTGTAACTGGCTCTTAGCCATCCCTGCTCTCTACATGGTAGCAGGGATCTCTGCTGATGCAGCAGAGAATCCACCCGTACTTCTCACCACTCAGATGGCTGTAAGTCTGGCCCTGTCGTCTGGACACTGCTCTGTCATTCAGGACAGCTGGGTTTGATTCCATTGCCAGGTGTGACCATGGGCAAGCCATTGGCTGTCTCTGAGCCTCTGCACAGGTGGATAATAGCCCTGCCCTGCCTCACAGAAGTGGCAGGAGGATAAATACATACAAGGTACAGTGAGGGGTAGGTAGTAGAATTCTGAGGGCAATGTTGGAGTGTCACAATTCAGCACAGTCACCAGACTGGTGTTTGCAGCCATTGAGGCTGAATGGGTCTAACTTCCAAATAATGGAGCAACATCCACAGGGGCCTCACCTTAGACTGTCTGGCTGGGAGAAAGCAGTCTGAGGGCAAAGGTCAGCTCCACACCTTGACCCGGTAACATGGACACGGCTGAGCACTATGGTGACTGGGCCCAAGCTCACACAGGTTTCAGCACAAGCTGCTTCCTCAGGAAATGGGCAAACAGATGGGAAGATGCTCTCAGAGACACAGGGAAATGAGGCTGTGTCCAGAGGAGGGGCATATTCATGGATGGGCCCAAATCGAGCAGACCCCCCCCCCAATCCACTGGCTGCAAATCCTGACCGCAGATCAGTGTCCAGATGTCCAGCCATGTCTCTCTCTTGCCAGTCCCATGCGATGATGCCCTGCCCAAATGGGATGTGCCTCGTGGGTGCCTGTCTGGCCCAATAGCAGATTAATCACTGGGTCTGAGCCAACGGGGCCACCCCAATCTGCTCCACCTGCCCAGCGCTCCTGCAGAGAAGCAGGGTCCGAGCACGGGGGCTTGCCCTATTCCCCCCTCCCAGCACTCCTGCTGGGGTGTGGGTCAGGGTACAGGAAGAGGGGGAGAGGACAAGACCCAGCACATGGCCCACTCACAGGGAGGAGTGCCGGACAGGGGAAGCGGGGCAATCCCCCTGCCTGGACCCCACTAACCTGCAGGATCACTGGGCGAGGCAAGCCCCCATAACCCAAACCCACTGTCTGGTGGGAGTGGGGGCTGCGGTAGGGGTGAGGAGAAAGCCTCAGTTTACCTGGCCCAGTCAGGGCCCCACAAATCCTAATCTGCCTCTGTGTGGGGAGGCAGCCCCCCCTCACCCCCTGTCATTGCCTGCCCACCTGAAAGCTAGGCCCAGCTAGTTTTCCTGTTTAGCTGCACCACTGGAGACCCTTGGCTTCCCAAAAGAATGTAAGTTGGGCCAGTTCTGTTCCTCTGTCTCTAGAGCAAAGCCCAAGTAACTTAGCCTGTAGTGACATGTGAGATAGATGAGTGTAGATGTGTGACAGCTGCCTGGTATTTTAAAATCATTTTCTCTAATGCTTTGTGCTGTTTGTTAATAAAGATACTACGTTTAAGCAGGCTGCATGTGACTGTATCGTTCTGGTCACAAGCACCCGAAGGGAAGAGACGGAGGTGTCCAGTCAGACCTGCTTGGTGATAAGCGTTTAGCATAGATGGGGCGTTGTTCCCGGTTGGAACAATGGGACAATTAAGAATATAAGAACATAAGAATGGCAATACTGAGTTAGACCAAAGTCCTGTGACGGTGCACCCCATAAGGATCTATGGAAATATGCTTATGAATGTATATATGACATAACTGGAATATGTTTTATGCTACATATGCCATGTAACCTATCTCTGTAAAGGTTATGATCTACTGAATCTATCCATCCTATTTGTATGCATGTGTCACTGTTGTATTCGAAGTTATGAATATAGCCTGTGTACTTGCTTGATTTCTAAGGGCTTGTGTACATCAGAAAGTTGCAGCACTGGTGAGGGAGTTACAGCGCTGCAACTTAGGAGGTGTACACATCTGCAGGGCACCACCAGCGCTGCAACTCCCTGTTTGCAGCGCTGGCCGTACTCCCGTTTTGTCTCGGGTGTAGAGGATCCAGCGCTGGTGATCCAGTGCTGGTAATCAAGTATAGACACTTACCAGCGCTTTTCTTGACCTCCGTGGAATAAGCAGGTATCCCAGCATACCTGAGGAAGCCTCTGGTAATCAAACTGGTCTCCTTCCCCAGCTTGCTCTCGCGTTCCCCGAACCCCGAGCAAGCAGGTCTCCTTCCCTGAGGTTTGCTGGGTGGTTCCGGGAACGCGAGAGCAAACCGCGGCGCAGCTGGTCTCCTTCCCCGGTTTGCTCTCGCGTTCCCCGAACAAGCAGGTCTCCTTCCCTACGGTTTGCAGGGTGGTTCGGGGAACGCGAGAGCAAACCGCGGCGAAGCTGGTCTCCTTCCCCAGCTTGCTCTCTCGTTCCCCGAACAAGCAGGTCTCCTTCCCTACGGTTTGCAGGGTGGTTCGGGGAACGCGAGAGCAAACCGGGAAAGGAGACCAGCTTCGCCGCGGTTTGCTCTCGCGTTCCCCAAACCACCCTGCAAACCGCAGGGAAGGAGACCTGCTTGCTCGGGGGTTCGGGGAACGAGAGAGCAAACCGGGAAAGGAGACCAGCTTCGCCGCGGTTTGCTCTCGCGTTCCCCGAACCACCCTCCAAACCGCAGGGAAGGAGACCTGCTTGTTTGGGGAACGAGAGAGCAAACCGGTGAAGGAGACCAGCTTCGCCGCGGTTTGCTCTCGCGTTCCCCGAACCACCCTGCAAACCGCAGGGAAGGAGACCTGCTTGCTCGGGGGTTCGGGGAACGAGAGAGCAAACCGGGAAAGGAGACCAGCTTCGCCGCGGTTTGCTCTCGCGTTCCCCGAACCACCCTGCAAACCGCAGGGAAGGAGACCTGCTTGTTTGGGGAACGAGAGAGCAAACCGGGGAAGGAGACCAGCTTCGCCGCGGTTTGCTCTCGCGTTCCCCGAACCACCCTGCAAACCGCAGGGAAGGAGACCTGCTTGCTCGGGGGTTCGGGGAACGAGAGAGCAAACCGGGAAAGGAGACCAGCTTCGCCGCAGTTTGCTCTCGCGTTCCCCGAACAAGCAGGTCTCCTTCCCTGTGGTTTGCAGGGTGGTTCGGGGAACACGAGAGCAAACCGCGGCGAAGCTGGTCTCCTTTCCCGGTTTGCTCTCGCGTTCCCCGAACCCCCCTTGAAGCCGCCCAACAGCGCTGCAGTGTGGCCACATCTAACACCACTTGCAGCGCTGGTTGCTGTAAGTGTGGCCACTCTGCAGCGCTGGCCCTATACAGCTGTACTAATACAGCTGTAACAACCAGCGCTGCAAAATTTTAGATGTAGACATGGCCTAAGTAACCTTAGTAAAGCATTTTGGTCAGCTTCCTGAGAATGGAATGTGTAAATTAAGTGTTCAGTCAAGAAAACACTTAAAGGACAATGAATCTTGGAAGGCTCCAATCCACATAAGAAGTCTACCTAAAGACGTTCAGGGTAGCATGTAAACAATGGCTTCTGCCTGTAAAAACTGAGTCATGCATTTTGTTCTATTTGTGTCAATGCTGTTTAAAATCCTCCTTGACTGCTAATGCACTGGAAAGTATTTCATCACCTCAGGTGATAGGAGCAATCGATACTGCTTCGAAACAAAAATATTTCTTGAACATATCGTTATCTGCAAAAGTTTCCTTCCTCTTTCTTACATGTTGCTTCCCCTTCCCCCCCTTTAATTGTTGTCTGTGTTTTGCCATTGAACTGGGTTTTTGTGCAAAGTTTTCTGCTTTTTTGACTGTAGAATCTTGGTTTTGTAGCTAGGTAATAATTTCTTCTTAAAGAAATCCCAATTTTCATTCCCATTTTTTTTGTCTAAATTTTTCCTTTATTTTTATCTTTACTTTTATCTTCAGGGGTTTGAGCATGGGTCTGCTAAACTCAGGGTTGTGAGTTCAATCCTTGAGGATGCCATTTAGGGACCTGGGGTTAAAATAAAACAAACTGGTAATTTGTCCTGCTTTGAGCAAGGGGTTGGACTAGAAGACCTCCTGAGATTCCTTCCAACCCTGACATTCTATGATGTTTCTCTTTGTTTTGGCCACTACTGCGAATGAGCAGCTGTTTTCATGTTACCGCTAATGGTGAGACCCAGATATTTTTCCTGGGATGTGTTCTAATTGGGATATTTCCCCCAGCATCTGTCTTGGCAAAGATTTGGGTGTTTTCCTCTCTCAGATTTTGAACAACGGGGTGCATGGCTCTAACATGGATTTAATTGAATTGAGGAACAATGATGGATAACCAGAATTCACACTTGTATTTCCTGCTTGTTCCTTTTCAGGTTTCCCTCTACACAATATGTAGGAATTACTGATGGATGGAGCACCATAAAAATGGAACTGGCATTAGTTGGGTTAAAATTTTTCATAATTCATTAATCTCAAAAATAAAATAGGCATTTTTCTGTGTGTAAAGAGTGAGCAATCTGTTTCACCCATGAGACCATCCTCCAGTTGTACATGTAGTGTCTCATATTAACATTCTCTCTCCATCCAGGCATTTGTACTGAGACCTTCATCCTAGACCCTGGGCACCTACAGGAAGTCAGGGGAATATATGGTAGATGCAGGAGACATTGATCTCCCGGAGAGTTGGACACCTTCTCCTCCTAATCCATGCCAGATTCCAACACAACCGACTTCACCAACCCCTCCACCTTCATCCTGCTGGGCATTCCTGGCCTGGAAGTGGCTCATGTCTGGATCTCCATCCCCTTCTGCACCATGTATGTCACAGCCATCTTGGGGAACTGCACCATCCTGTTCATCGTGAAGATGGAGCCGAGCCTTCATGGCCCCATGTACTATTTCCTCTGCATGCTGGCCATTACTGACCTCATGCTGTGCACGTGCACAATTCCCAAAATGCTGAGCATCTTCTGGTTCAATTCCAGGGAGATAGATTTCAGTGCCTGTCTCACCCAGATGTTCTTCATTCACTGCTTCTATGCAATGGAGTCTGGGATCTTTGTGGCCATGGCTTTTGATCGCTATGTGGCTATCTGTGATCCACTCAGACATTCCACCACTCTGAGAAATCCTGTGGTGGCGAAGATAGGCCTGGCCGTGATGTTGCGTGGCAGCATGTTCGCACTGCCCTGTCCCTTGCTAGCAAGGCAGTAGCCATATTGCAGAACCAACATCATCCCCCACATAAGCTGCAAGCACATAGCTGTGGTGAATCTGGCCTGTGCTGATATCCGCATCAGTAGTTACTATGGCCTCACTGTGGCGAACTTGGTCATCACTGTAGATGTGTTTTTCATTGCCTTGTCCTATACCCAGATCCTCAGGGCCACCTTCAGCCTCCCCACAAAGGTTGCCCGGCTCAAGACTTTTAGGACCTGTAGCTCCCACCTCTGTGCCATTTTAGCTTTTACTTCCCAGGTCTCTTCTCTGTCCTCACGTATCAGTTTGGCCATCATGTGCCCCTGTATTTCCATATTCTCTTTGCTAATGTGTGCCTCCTGGTGCCCCCCATGTTAAATCCCATCATTTTTGGTGTGAGGACCAAATGGATCTCGGACAGGCTGCTCCGGCTTTTTACTTATAAAAGGACCTAATGTTTTCTCCTGGTGCTCTGGCTCTCAGCCCGAACTCTGCACAGAGCTGGCTTGTGACATGGTGCTGAGCCCTGTTCCCTGGATCCCATATTGGATGGTCAGAGAGACATTAAACACTTTTTTGACCTTACTGTGCTGTTTTAAGAATGAAGAGTGTTTAGTGTAGCAATTGGGGAACTGTTCTGTGTACAACATGCTGAATTGACAGATTTCAAATTGCTGTTAACATGACCCCCAAGGCAACACCCCTTGTCCACCTCTTTCACAAAGGCCCTGCCCCTGCTCTGCTTCTTCCCTCCCAAAGCCATGCACCAGTTGCAAGGTTGCCATTTCAGATTTTGTGAAGGATATATCTTAGCAGATAGCTGACAGAAGCACTGTATTTAATTTCTATATAAAAGAAAGGAAAATAAATAAATATTACACCCACTCATGTTATACTTTGAAAATGAAACCAGCAGGATCTTTTTCAGGGGATATGGCAATATGCCATATTTATTGTGAATACAGAAAGAATCAGAGTAAGCAATCAGTTATAGCTATAACATTCCATTCACTCACAAATTAATTCACACACAGAGAAGTTCTGCAAGGTACTTTCATGTGCCAGCAATGCCCCTCTGCCATGTACATTGACCTTACCGGACAGTCTATGCGAAAGAATAAATGGACACAAATCTGACATCAGGAATCATAACATTCAAAAACCAGTAGGAGAACACTTCAACCTCTCTGGTCACTCAGTAATAGATTTAAAGGTGGCAATTTTGCAACAGAAAAAGCTTCAAAAACAGACTCCAATGAGAAACTGCTGAGCTTGAATCAATATGCAAACTAGATACCATTAACTTTCGTTTGAACAGAGACTGGGAGTGGCTGGGTCATTACAGAAATTGAATCTATTTCCCCATGTTAAGTATCCTCACACCTTTTCTTCAACTGTCCGAAATGGGCCATTTTGATTATCACTACACATTTTTTTTTCCTCCTGATGATAATAGCTCATCTTAATTAATTAGCCTGTTAGAGTTGGTAGGGAAACTTTCACCTTTTCATGTTCTCTGTATGTGTGTATGTATGTGTGTGTTTTCTTACTATATGTTCCATTGTATGCATTTGATGAAGGGGACAGTAGCCAACAAAAAGTTATGCTCAAATAAATTTGTTAGTCTCTAAGGTGCCACGGGTACTACTGTTGTTTTTATGGATACTTGTTAACACAGTTGCTACTCTGAAACCTATATGTATGCATTATCACTTTTGTATCTGAAGTTATCAGCACTGACAATGTGCCTGTGTTTCAAATGTTTTTGTTGCTGTGGTAGCTTCCACAAGGTAGCTTACGTCCAGTCTGCCCAGTACATTGACAACGGACTATTCAACTTGATGGCACATCACTGAACACAATGGGCCATGAAAGAAACTTATCTCCACCTAATAAACTTTCTTGTGGACGTTCTAACCAGAATATGGGTAATGGTCCCTGCTATGATTCCTGAAAGCACGCAAGGGCATGTGACCAGTTTACGTGGAGAACTGTTTGCACCATCAGGGTGATACACTGCTTGAATCAAATTCTGTCTCATTTACAGCACACAGATAGCAATTTTGCTTTATGGTTATCTACTTTGATCTGCTCACTTGTTACTTATAATCAATTAATATCCATCTTTCTATAATTTATAAATCTGATGTAAATGTTTTACATAAAACAGTATGTTATTTGAAGTGTAAAATCAAATCTGCTCAGGAAATCTGCTGCTGCTTTGTCCTCTCCAGATTGAGGGAGGGATGGACTATGTAATTAACTTACACTGGTCAGGCATACGACAAGGACCAGGCAGTATAGCTCTGGGTTCCTAGGCTGGGGAGCTGGGTGGAATTGGCTGAAACCTCTCTATTGTTATTTCATGAGTGGCTGGCAAAAGCATTCACATAACTCAGCTGGGTATATCCCTGCCTGTGAATATTTTGTGAGTGCAACAGCTGGAGGGGTTTGCAGCTTGTGACATTATCACAGGGTAATTGGGGGCCCAGACTAGTGTGCTAGAGTTCTCAGTGGTACTCCAGTTCCATGTTGGCAACCTGCAGAAATTTGTCATAAGGGCATGGCAAACAGGATGAAATGCACAACTTGTTCTGAATGAGATTTGTTCTTCATACACTGGGTGGAGATTTTAAGTGAGACTTTGTGCGATGACTGGCGATCACTTGGGGGTGGCAGCATTACAGGCCTGGAGTGGCAAGTGTTATTTTTACAGTATTTGCGCCCCGCCCCCCTGCACTTGGAGTGTCAGAGTGGAGAATCAGCCTTGCAACAGTAAAGCTGAAAGGCTTGAACTTGGACCAAGTAACTGTCAGTGTGGGAAGGAACAAGAACCGGCAATGCATTATGGCTTAAATTGCAAAGGATTTTCAGTGACAACTACAGAATCCCTGCCGCTTTGGCAGCAACATCACCATTCTTATGTATTCACATGGACTTGTTGGGGGAGTATATTTGTTAGTGGGAAAAACTGGAGACTACCTATATAGTGAATGTCACTGGGTGGGATCTGACAGGCTGAGGATTAATTGTAACAGCACCACGTGGAGAGGAGTGAAAGCTCAGTGGTTTGAGCATTGGCAGGTTAAACTCGGTGTTGTGAGTTCAGCCCTTGATGGGATCACTTAGGGAAGTTGCAGATTAGTCCTGCTTTGAGCAGGGAGTTGGGCTAGATGACCTTCTGAGGTCCCTTCCAACCCTCAGATTCTAAGTGCACTCAGTTGTGGAAACGTATCCCTAAGTGGACCATCCTGGGGAGAAGACAATTCATTTTAGACTGAAATATTTCTCATTCCCAAATGCTGAGAGACAATATTTGAAAGAAGCAAAATTGCAAATAGTGACACCAGCAGAAGAATGGAAAATTCTTTTGCCTTACACTTGGAAAGCCCCAGGTTTATCAGGAGGTTTACAATAGGGGAAAAGGATGTTTGGAAGAAAGGGTGGTTAAGGCGTGCCTTGGTCAAATAGTTATTAACATGCAGCCCAGTATGGCAGGGAAAAGGCTCCTTCAGGGACCCCATGGAGAAAAAGGCATGGAGGTATGCATTTTGGAGCCATATGTAAGTAATTTAAGTGGAGCACATGTGGTCAAACCAATATGAAGAAGCAAATGGTAATTAATCCAGCTCATACCCAGAAGATGGTAATTATGGGCCTCCCTTTAGCAAACATTTCAGCAATAGAACCCCAGTGTGGAAACTTTGTTCAACCCTTGTATAAGGGCTGGAGGAATTGAGTAAATCTTCATGATATTCCCAGACTGCGTAAGTATTGAAAGCAAAGTGACATTTTAGGAACAATTGGTGCCAAAGTAGGAGTTCTTAATAACACAAATGAGGAGATGGTTGCAAATAAAATAAATGCAGTGTGTCAACATCTAAAGGATTTAGCAGTGCCCTGAGTATATCTTTAGATCAGCTAAACTGCATACAGGATGGGGTGGCAGAAATTTTAGAGAAATAGGAGCAATCCCAAGAAAAGGATCATCTCTGCCTCTTGCAGGCTGTTGGTGCCCTCCCAATTAGTGTTTTCTTGGCCCTAGCATGCATGCAAATGTAGATGTGGATTAGTGACATGGTAAAGAACATGACTTGAGAGGGTATGACTGGGACACTCCCACTGGAAATCAGCAGCATTAGCTGGAAATATTCCCCACAGACAGAGAGATTTTTACAATCCTGGTGGAAAATGGTAAATTTTACCAATGACAAAGGATTTGGAGAAATCAGTTTATTAGTTTTATTAATGCTGGAAATAGAAATAAGGTGGGTTCTCCCCATTGTCCTCTTGGGCCTTAATATTAATTATACAGTGATGGAACTCCTGGATGACAGGGAGTGAGTAATAAAAGAGGCCCGGGGTGGAAGGCAGTAGAATTGGGAGCCTATTTAGAAGAATTTTGGATTGGATCTGAATGCAACACAAAGACTATGTAGTCACACGATGTGTGTTTACAAGTAATAGAGAGAAAACACCTCTATTTATTTAAATTAATTTGCTTATTGTAAAATGTTATTTGAATGCCCCTTCCCCCCCCCGCCAAAGGAGGCATTTTTCCCAATTACTCTTGGTGACTTAATTCATTGGCAACAGCAAACCCCATTTCTGTCAAACAGGTGTGGAAGTGGGTTGATCTTCAGGGGCGGTGAATAGAGATGCCAGACCCCCGTCAGATGCTGAGAGCTGAGTGGCCCCCCACACGTCGGGCCGGGGGAGGATGGGCAAGCAGCTGCAGGTTTCCTGCTTTCTCTTTGGAAAATGTGGTCACCCTAGTCCAGGGCCTGCTGAGTGTGGGAGGCTGATGCAGGGCGAGTGCTGCCATCTAGAGGTGTGGTTCTATAGCACGAGGGACAGAGGCTCATGATTTGAACTAGAGCTGGCTGGAAAACAGGGATATTTACCCCCACGAAAAATGTTGACCCAAACAAAAACGTTTCCTTTTCGCCCATCTTTGAGGTGAGTTTCTCTGAAATTTCAGCTGCCATGATGCTGCCCAGCTGCAGCTGCTAGGATCCACAAGAGAAATTGGAGGCTTTTCATCTGCCTCTTCCTCATATAGTAAATGAAGGTTGTACTGACAGAGTCTATGGCTGCACTCTGGTAAGGAAAGGTCAACAATTCCTGCCTAGTCTATTGCTGGGGTATTGTGCCCATCAGCTACTCTAACCAGCCCTCCCATCTCTGTGCAGCCCCCTGCACGCTGTACAAGGTCCCTTCAGCAGATCCTGCAGGCAGTGGCTACTGTGACAGGCCCTGGTAGCACATCTCTGATGAACCTGTGCTAGCAGGGAGCTGGAGAGGGTCCTAGAGTAGTTATGTAGCTCAGAGATTGTGGGTGGGTGGATCTAGTTACCAGTGGATCACTGAGATCTGTGCCTAACTTTAGGGATTTAGGGATCCTGGGTCGCCCTTTTCATTCCTCAGGGAGAAGGGAAGGCACCTTGCATCATGGAACAATCTGAGGGAAATTTCGCATTTAGAAAGCCTTGTGAAATTGCCCTTCTCTGGCCTCCACTCTGGATTTGTAATGCAGGAAAGGGGGCTGTCAGGGAGAAATTTGTTCCTAAGTTATTATTAATTAAATATCATTGTTATTTTAATATTTTATTTCAGCAAGATCACAGCTGTGATGGCATCATAGTTACCACGCGTCTGCCCTCGAGGTAGCCGGATGACTAATTGGAACCACGCAAACAGTGATGACAAGCCTGGATTCCAGGAATAGACCCTGTAGCAGGGCTGGCGCTGCAGTCCAATTAGGTAGCATCATCACATGTCCCGTGTGGGTTGGCCTCCTGCAGTTTGCCATTGGCTGTGACAGGGTTAAAGTTCATGCACATTAAGCCAAGCAGTTGAGATTCCCTGATGGACTAATTGCCCCCAAGGGAACATGCAGACGTGCTTCATAAAGACACTTGCCTCCTTATCTGAACAGATATTGCCTGCTGCCCGTGCAACCTCTCCGATGACTCCTTGTCCTTTGGGGTGAAAACCTCTGGTGTGAGCAGCTCCCCTTCTAGCAGGAATTGGGTACATTAGCAAGTTTCACTATCTTTAAAATGTGAAGTGAAGGGGAAAGGCTGTGAGCTGTTTCCATTTGCTGATGTTCTGCACAGCAGCAGAGGACTCAGCTGGGGTGTCGGGGTGACTCAGTGTCAGAGGCTGGGGGGCAGGAAGAACTAGGTAGCTTGGAAACCCCTCCCCTGCATCTGCTCATGTTCCACAGTGGGCTCTTCAGACTACAGAGAAATCTGAGATTCAAAGAGACCTTGGAGTATTAAAATCCCAATGCCTCGAGTCAGGATTGCTCAAGGGCTCCCATTTCAAGAGGTGCCGTGTGCTCTGGTCCTAATCCTGCCAGGGGCTGAGCGAGAAGAGACACCATAGAATCTCAGTGACTAATTCAAAAATCACCTCAAGTTTATTTGCTTCTGGAAATTTAGTCAGCAAATGCATTTTCAAAGGTTTTATTCACTGGCCCAACTGTGAACACAGGAATTCAGAGCTCCGTTGCTCTGTGGTAACAAGTCTGATAGGGCTTATTTGTGTTTCTTGACAGGCTGAGGACTTCACCATTTTACCTTGTGTTTAATCCACAGAGTTACAAGGCTATCGGCATCTCCGCCCCCTCTCTGGTCTCCGAGTGCCACATGTCACGCCTCAGTCCCTGCCCTCTAATGGAATGGAATCCCACAATCCCTCCACCCACCCCAGACTAGAATATGTGGTGCATGGACAGCTTGCTGAGCACATCTGAGTGGGTTCAGCACTTACGGTTCTTCCCTATGGGAGTCTGTGAGCAGCCATGAGACAAGCGACCAGCCAGCCTTCTTGAACCCAAATACTGTTTAATCTGAACAGCAGGAATAAAGCGTAAGATGGGAGAATAAGAGAGTTTTCAAACAACAGTCTGTACACGTCTCTGATCCCAAGCCCTCCCAATCTGGGCCCAGGGCCTTATGACTTCTTCAGCATTGTCTGTGCCTGTCAGTCTGAAGAGCTTCTCAGAAACAGCTGCCAGACCTTTGGAGAGACTCCCAGCGCTGGCAAAACAAACTGGGTAATATGGCTGGAGCCCAGGAATAAGATCTTCCAAGCATGTAGCTCCGGTGTTGTCTCTCAACCTCCCTGGGGTGGTTACTGAGCCATGGCTTTTCCTGAGCTGTTGCTTCCCTTCCTGCTTGTTTCCCAGCAGCCTGCTATTAAACTAAGAAGAGCCACAGGGTTTAACTCAATATAGACGTAACATAAACATCCCAAAAGTTAACCCAAAATAGTTATATAGCAAACATCCCAACAACTGGGTTCAACACACACATTCATTATGGCAGCTCAGCTCCATGTCTGTCATTCCAGGTGCTATGTGTCATTCCGGTGTCCATTCCAGTGTCCGGTGTCCATCCAGTGACATTCTGGGTGCTATGGATTTTATGAACACAGAACGGAGACAGTCAGAGAAGGAGAGAGAGCAATAGACACCTTTCATATGGGAATTTCCATTTCCATGAATATTCATGCATTTGATGTTGAAATTCATTTCCTGCAAACACTAATTACAGCTGAATAATAGGTGCTGGGGTTAGTAGGTATGAGAGTGTGGGAGCTCTGGGAATGAATATTTTCTATACTGACCCCGATGCCTGTTACCACTCCGGATACAGGCTACTGACTGACAGAACAGAACCTGAGGAGAACCAGTCAGCTATTAACCCAGGGACAGAGGAACTACTAGACTTTTGTTTGCTGAAAAGTGACTGAATGAGGGCTGAGATGCTGCAAAATTTTTAGGTTCTGAAGAAATCCAGATGACAGATGCTACATTTTAAGTCCCACTCTAACCTGAGAAATCGGCTCTGAAAGAAAATGAGAGAGGAAAGAATGGGTTGACATTCTTGTAAATGTTATGCCAAATACTCTAAATACTGTTTACAATTGGTTTTGCTATTAACTCTTTTTTTCAGTGAAAGGTTGTAGGATACTGTCTCCTGGTAAACTCATGAGAAGTTCTTTCAAACATTTATATTCAGGTTCAAGCATACGATAACTGAAGTACCTGTGCAAGACTTTCCAAAATGTCCTGAAAGAACAAAACTGCTGGTCTGTGTTTCAGCAAAGAGTAGAGCTGAGGTGCAGGAAAAGAGAGTGTTAGAATCTTTTACAATAATTTATGCCCATCAGCTGTCACACGGACATGGCTGAGGTCACTTGCCCACTCAACTGGATATTAGTTGAAACCTAGTGTTTGCACTATTAATCTATGTGTGGGGCCAATCCCTCCCCAGCCGAGTTGAAGTAACTGTCCGTTTCAGCTTGTAACTTCCAAAATATCTATAGACTCTTGCATAGGGAGAGGATGCAGGTCTTGTGAGGATGAAGAGAAGCCTGTAGGATGATTGAACTCTCTGGATTCAGTCAACATTGGCCAGGCCAAGCACCTCAGCTTGCAGGTCAGAATATCACCAGGAGCATTTTGTAAGGGATAGTTAATAGAGTCCAGTTCTGATAGAATTTACCATGTAAATATGGATTGATGTAGTTAAAGCTACTGTTATTTAAGCACCTGTCACTAAGAATTTATCCCATGTACTGGAAAAAGTCAGTGGCATTTAGACTATTAGGAATGGAGAAAATTTATATATATATATATATATATATATATATATATATATATATATATATATATATATATATATATATATATATATATATATGTAGCAAGGCAATGAAATACTTAATATATAGCTTTAATGCAAGACAGATAACTACAATGACCATATTTGCCATGCATTTACCCACATATCATGATACAATAAGCCACAGTCAAAAGTGGAGGTGTCTGTGGTAAGGTCTCAGAGTAGCAGCCGTGTTAGTCTGTATCCATAGACAGAACAGGAGTACTTGTGGCACCTTAGAGATGTCAATGGGGCCAAGAGCTTAGCAGGATTCAAAGAGGGACTGGATACTTATCTGCATAATCAGGACATCCAATTACAGTAGTTTTGGATGGGTGATAAACCTTCCTGATTTACACCATAAAATATGTCAAACTGCTGAGAGTCAGGGGGAAACTTTCCTTGGGAGCAGGTTTTCCTATAGCTTCCTATTGCAGGGCTGTTTCCATCTTCCTCTGTAGCATCTGGAACTGGCCACTGGTTACTGGGCTAGATGGATTGCAGATCTGATCCAGTCTGGCAGCGCCTATCTTCCTATCAGTGATATAAATCCAAGACTATATTTATGCTGATCTTCCGTGAGCTCCTGGGTTTCTCTAGACTTCCACTGAGAGCAGAATGATGCCTCACTAATTATCATCTAATCTCCTGTTCTTTTTCCTTTCAGGAAGAAAAGCTCAAAACTCCTTGGACCTGCCCAGTACATTATGTCAGTTGTCAATGACACTAAATTCAAATTTGCAATGTTCATGCTCACTGGGATACCAGGGCTGGAAGATGTCTATATTTGGATCTCTATCTCCTTCTGCATAATGTATGTTATTTCCATAGTAGGAAATTCAGCCATTCTGTTCATTATAAAAACAGATCCAAGCCTCCATGAGCCCATGTACATTTTCCTTTCCATGTTGGCCGTCACAGACCTTGCCTTATCTATATCCACCATACCAACAATACTGAGCTTATTCTTGTTTAATGTTAGAGAGATCAGCCTCAATGCCTGTTTTGCCCAGCTGTTCTTCATCTGCTTGTTTCAATGCATTGAATCCTCTGTGCTGTTGTTGATGGCCTTTGACAGCTTCACTGCAATCTGTAAGCCTCTGAGATATGCTTCCATCTTAACCCTGGCAAGAATAGCCAAGATGGGACTGGCGTGTGTGCTAAGAGGGGTGGCCGTAATATTCCCACTCCCCATTCTCCTGAAACGGTTCCGATACTGTCAAGCCAATGTACTTTCCCATTCCTACTGCCTGCACCAGGAGGTCATGAAAATGGCTTGTTCGGATATCACAGACAACAGCATTTATGGCTTATCTATTGCATTCTTTACAACGTGGTTGGACCCGCTGCTTCCTCTCTTATGTGATGATCCTCAAAAAGGTGCTGAGCATCGCGTCCCACTCACCTCCTCTCTCACCGTGGAAGAAGATATGCACAGTCCTTTGCCCATCCCGCCCCCTAGGAATACATTCCAAAAACTGTGTTTAGAGAAAATAAAACAATTTGATTAGCTACAAAACCAGTTTTAAAGTGATTATAATAAGGGATAGCAAACACATCAAAGCAGATTACTGAGCAGATAAAACAGACATGCAAATTAAGCTTAATACATTAAAGAAACTGGCTGCAAATAGTAATTTTTCACCCTAAATGTTGTTTTAAGGAGGTTGCAGAGTTTCTTGAAGACAAACTGCTCTTTCTTGCTGCTTAAAACTCCAGGCCTTCCTCTCACAGGCCAGACACCTTTTCCAGCCTGGGCTTTGTCCTTGTTTCTTAGATGTTTCCAGCAGTAGTCCTGGGTGGGGATTAAGTGACGTAAGAACCCTGGTTATCTCACTCCCCAGCCTTACATAGGGTTTACATATTGCAGGAACCCTTTGTGTCCCAGTTTGATCCCCACCCCCTACTAGTGCAAAAATACTAGCAGTCCAGGATGGAGTCTAGTACCAGGTGACATGATCACATGACCCTGCAGTGTCAAAGCAGACACATGTCAAAGGTTGTTTGCAGCATTCCAGGAAGGTGGAAGGCTCATTGACTAACCAACGAGACCAACTGCATTTTTATGGTGGGTGTTCCCCAGGTGCAAACACTTTTGTAATTGAGACATAGTCAATATTCCTAACTTCAGATGCAGAAATGATACATGCATAGAAATAGGATAATCACATTCAGTAAATCATAACCTTTCCAGTGCTAGCTTACTTGACCATTTCACGTAAACCACATCTTCAGTATGCTAACATTATATTAGAACACTGTTTCTATGAAAAATATGGGGCATGGTGCCACATATATCGTCTTGTGCCGCACAGCTTTCTGTAGGTCACTTTCCTTTTGATGTGGGATAGTTGAAACAGACTTTGTACAAAGAGCTGAGATTTTCCACTGATTTGTTACTCAAAACATGCTGTAAATATAGAGCATAAAACAAGTTTATTCATAACATATATAATTTTAAGTCATTATACGTGATAGCAAACAGATCAAAGCAGAGTACCTAACAAATAAACAAAAACACAAACTAAGCCTAACCTACTAGATAGATTGGATATGAACTAGCAATTTTCACAAGCACTCCAGCAAGTTTCCATATGCAGGCTAGAAATCCCTTTCGCCTGGGACTAGCTCTTTCCTCCTTTCAGTCTTGTTCCTCTCTTGTTTCCAGGAGTTCTCTTGTGTGGGGAGTGAGGCCAAGAGGTGACGTCACAACCCACCTAATATAGTTGGGAAATACAGGTACCAAAATGGAGTTTAGTGCCATGTGGTTTGACCACATGTCCTTGCATGCACTGCTGAGTCATAGCAGCCATTATCCATAGGCAGTCTTGAGTGTTCTCAGAAAGGATCACCAGGTGAGGGACAAGCTTCTCCTCAGGCCTACTGTCCCCCGTAATGGCCCCTTACCCTGAATAGTCCTTTCACAACCAGTTGTCTAGACTGGAAACATTTTGCATAGTGGGTGTAACTACGTTTGAAATACAGCTACATAGTCAATATTCATAGCTTCAGATACAAAAATAACACATGCACACATATAGGATCATCATATTCTGCAAACCATATTTTTTCAGACACCTCACAAATCATGTTTTGTACAAGATGCATCATAACTAAGTCATGCTCATATGGGAGTAATGTCACAACTGCCTCCTCAGCTGCCCTGAATCCTGCATGGCACACATAAAAAGCGCAGGTTCTGGGACAATCATAGGATCATAGGACTGGAAGAGACCTCAAGGGGTCTTCTGGTCCAGTCACCTGCACCCATGACAGGACCAAGCACCATTTAGATCCCCCTGACAGGTATTTGTCTAATCTGCTCTTAAAAATCTCCAGCAATGGAGATTCCACAACCTCCCTAGACAATTTATTCCAGCGCTTAACCACCCTGACAGGAAGTTTTTCCTAATGTCCAACCTAAACCTCCCTTGCTACTATTTAAGCCCATTGCTTCTTGTCCTCTCCTCAGAGGTTAAGGAGAATAATTTTTCTCCCTCCTCTTTGTAACAACCTTTTAGGTACTTGACAACTGTTATCATGTCCCCTCTCAGTCTTCTCTTTTCCTCATGAGAAGACACAAGCTTTTCCCAGGGGACAGGTTAGAATCCCAGCAGAGGAGGCATGGTGTGGTGGGGGTAGTGCCTCCAGCTGGCCTGGGACTCCTGCCACCATGGAGTAGGGGTTTGGGATTCCAGTCTCAGGGTCTGGGGAGTCTCTGGGGATCACCGATATGTGGGAGTTTGTCGCTATGGTCATGGGGGCGTGCCTCAGGCAGAAGCACTGGGACTGGTGGGTCTAGCATCCCCAAAGGGGGCTGCCTCACTGCCCATGTTGTTTGATTGTAGGGTGACCACCTTTTCAAAAGGAAAAACCATGTGACTGGCAGGAGCCCCATCTGCTCTGCGACCCCACTCCGTCCACTCCTCCTCCCCTCAGTGTCTGCTCACTGGCCATGCTGGAAGCCGAAGAGGGACTATCGTAAAAGCTACCCAGGGAGCCAGAATCAATGTGAGGAACCTCAGACCCTTCACCTGTGTTGGGCAGGGAGGCCCATGAGCAGCACCCGGCCTGTCTTCCCAACCCCCAGGAAGCTCTCCACAGTGAAGGTGGAGAGTCTGTGTCTCCCCATAGTGGCATGGGCTCCCTGGGAAGCTCTTACCATGGCTCAGCAACAGGCTAGATGGAAGGCAGAGCCTCAGGGAAAGAGGAGGAGCAGGGAGCAGGCTTTAGGGGAAAAAAGGAGAAGGAATCATCTGCCATGTTGCACAGGTATCAGGCAGTATCTGTTCAGATAGGAGGCAAGTGTCTTTATGAAGCATGTTTGCACATTCCCCTGGGGTCCACTCAGCCATCAGGGAATCTCTGCTGCTTAGCTTAGTGTGCACCTGCTTTGACTCCCATCATGGCCAATGGTAAAGTGCAGGAGGCCAAATCACAGGGGATGCCTGGAGATGTTACCCAACTGGACTGCAGTGGAAACTCTCCCACAGGCTCTATTTTTGGAGGCCAGGCTTGTCATACTGCATGTATGGTTCTGATTATTCACAGGGCTACCTCTTGGGTGGCCGAGTGGGAACAATGATGCTTTCATCGCTGTGATCTTGCTGAAATAAAATAGAATAATAATAATAATAATATAAGACCAGATTTCTCCCTGGCAGCCCCCTTTCCTGCATTACAAACCCAAGGTGCAGGCCAGGAAGGAGAGATTCCACATGGCTTCCTACCTGGGAATTTCCTTTGCATCATTCCAGGAGGGGGATTCCCTTCCCTTCTCCCCAAGGACTGAAAAGAGTGACCCAGGATCCAGGGATCCCCATAGCTATGCACAGATCTCAGTGATCCACTGGTAGCTAGATGAAAAGGGAAACATTTTAGTTTGGGTCAATATTTTTCATGGGGGAGAAAACCTCTTTTTTCAGCCCAGCTCTAGCTCCAAGCATTGGCCTCTATCACTCATGTTACAGGACCACACCCCTAGATGGCAGCACTAGCCCCCATCGGCCTCCCAAACGGAGCAGCCCCTGGGTATCTGCTAAGGTGAGGCTAGTATAACAGAGGGAGCACCTCATGATCAGAGGTTTAGAGACATCTAGAGCCCCTGACTATCTTAGCTAATTGCTATTTATGGACCTCCAGGAACTTACCTAATTCTTTTTGGATCAGTTATAGTTTTGGCCTTCACACCGCCTCGTGGCAATGAGCTCCACAGGCTGTGCGTTGTGTGAAAAAGTGCTTTCTTTTGTTTGTTTGAAACCTGCAGCCTATTAAATTCATGGGTGACCCCTGGCTCTTGTGAAGGGGTAGATAACACTTCCATGCTTACTTCCACCACATTACCCTTGATTCTTCTTCGAGTGATTGCTCACATCCATTCCAGTTAGGTGTGCGCGCCGCGCGTGCACGTTCGTCGGAAACTTTTTACCCTAGCAACTCCAGTGGGCCGGCAGGTCGCCCCCTGGAGTGGCGCCGCCATGGCGCCCAATATATATCCCTGCCGGCCCGCCCGCTCCTCAGTTCCTTCTTACCGCCGTGTCGGTCGTTGGAACTGTGGAGCGCGGCATAGCTGTCCTCCACGTCCCTAGCTCTCCTAGTTATCTATCGTTATCTATCGTTATCTCTAGTTTCATTATAGTTGTTAATTAGTTTGTTAAGTTGATAGTTAAGTTAATTAGTTGTAAAGTACTTCTTCGCCGGGGGCTTAGCCCTTCCCGGCACCCGGCACCGGGCTCATGCCTGGTTCGCCGGGCTTCAAGCAGTGTGCGGCCTGCAAGAAGCCCATGCCTACCAGCGATCCCCACGAAGCGTGCCTGAAGTGCCTCAGGGAATCGCACAGATCCGACAAGTGCCGCATCTGTAAGGCCTTTAAGCCGAGGACAAAGAAGGAGAGGGATCAAAGGCTCCGAACTCTCCTAATGGAGGCGGCACTTGACCCGACGGCTTCGCAGGCCGTGGTATCGGCACCGGCACCGGATCGCTCCGGCACCGAGAAGACTCCTCGGCACCGACCCTCTCCGGCACTGGAGCCTGAGCCAAGGCCGTCGAAGTCTAATACTCCGGCCAGGCAGACCCGGCTAGAGCGCCCGGCCTCGACATCGGCCGCGGCGCCGCCGGCACCGTCAGCACCGTTGACTCCGGGCCCGGCGGGTCCGTTGAGTCCGGTGCCGCCGAGCTCCCCCATGAGATCTGGGGTTGAGATAGTGGTCCCGTCCACACCGGAGACCTTCGCCTCGGCTCGGGACCTTATTGCCCTGACTGAGCCTACTCGGCTGCCACCCCCGGTACCTCCGGTGCGGGTCGTGTCCAGAGGCAAGCCCATGATGTCGGCACCGCCCAGAGACAGTCGTTCCCGATCCAGGTCCCGACGTCTTGGGCGCTCCAGATCCCGACGCCGCTCGCAGTCCCGGCACCGCTCCCCTCAGCGGTACCGGTCGCACTCGCGGCACCGGTCGGCATCGAGAAGGTCGCGGTCAGGCTCCAGTCGACACCGGCACCGCGACTCCAGGAGCAGGTCCCGACGCTACTCGCCGCACCGGTCGACCTCCCGGCACCGAGCTGGTGGCAGGTCCCGGTCCCGGTCTCGCTCGACCTCCCGGCACCGAGCTGGTGGCAGGTCCCGGTCGACCTCCCGGCACCGAGCTGGTGGCAGGTCCCGGTCGACCTCCCGGCACCGAGCTGGTAGCAGGTCCCGTCACCGAAGCGGCGCCCGGCACCGAAGCGGCGCCCGGCACCGATCAGGATCACGGCACCGATCAGGATCACGGCACCGTGACAGATCCCGGTCCCGGTCCCGATCCCGGCACCGGTATGACTCCCGGTACCGGTCCCCGGCACCGAGACGATCCTCCGTGCCGGCCCGCGCAGACCCGTACCATCCAGGGTCGGCCCCACCGTGGCCCTCGAGACAGCCGTCCGTATCCTCCCAGACGGACAGCGGCTATGCGCTGGGCACCGACCGGCAGGCGGCGCTGTTTGGTGATCCGCCGCTGCAGGACCAAGGCCCACAACAGTGGGGATTCTGGACACCCTGGGCGTACCATCAGGCCCAGGGCCCCCAGCAGCTCCCTCCTAGGCCGGCGACTGCGGAACGTAGGGCCCCGGAAGCCTCGTTGTCTCGCCCCCCTCCCTCCCCGGAAGGGGAGGAAGGGTCCAAGCAGCAGGACTCCGCTGTGGCTCCGGAGGCAGAGGCGAGGGCTGAGGAAGACCCTCAGTTAGACACTCTCGTGCCGGGGGTCTCATCATCCTTCTCCCCGGATGAGGCGGTGGCGGGTACCTCCTCCAACAGTCCCCCCCGCTGGATCTCAGGGCGCACCAAGACCTCCTCAGGCGATTGGCTCAAAATCTGAGTCTGCAGGCGGAGGAGGTCTCGGAGATAGAGGATCCAATTGTAACCATCATCTCCTCTGATGCTCCCACCAGGGTCGCCCTGCCCTTTATACGAACCATCCAGGCCAACGCCAACACCATCTGGCAGACTCCGGCCTCCATCCCTCCGACAGCAAAAGGCGTCGAGAGGAAGTACATGGCCCCTTCCAGGGGATACGAATATCTCCATGTACACCCGACCCCGTGTTCACTGGTGGTTCAATCGGTGAACGATAGGGAGCGTCATGGCCAGGAGGCTCCGGCCCCCAAATCAAGAGAGGCCAGGCGGATGGACCTCCTTGGCCGTAAGGTGTATTCGGCTGGGGCACTGCAGCTCAGGGTCTCCAACCAGCAGGCCCTGCTGAGCAGATATGCCTTTGATTCCTGGGTGGCAGTGGACAAATTTAAGGAGCTGCTGCCACAGGATGCTCGCCAAGAGTTTACGGCCATCTTGGACGAAGGCAAGAAGGTCGCACGCACGGCCTTGCAAGCCTCCTTGGACGCTGCGGACTCGGCTGCCCGTACCCTTGCGTCAGGTGTTACGATGCGTCGCATCTCCTGGCTGCAGGTTTCCGGCCTTCCGCCGGAGCTCCAGCATACCATACAAGACCTTCCTTTCGAAGGCCAGGGCCTATTTTCTGACAAAACAGACCCCAGACTCAAGAGTCTGAAAGATAACCGAGTCGTTATGCGGTCCCTCGGGATGCACACTCCCGTGACGCAGCGTAGACCCTTCCGGCCGCAACAACAACAACAACAACAATGCAGGCCGTTTTCCCAGTTCCGCCAGCGGCAGGACCTTTACAGGCGCCGCGGCAGGAACGGGAGGCGCAGGCAGTCGGGGAACCAAGGGGGGCAGAACCAAGGCTCCTCAAAACCCCCGCCTGGTCCTAAGCCTTCATTTTGAAGGTGCGCTCGAGGGCGCAGTAACAGTTTCCCCCATGGATCCTTCCCCCCCGTTTTCCAACCGCCTTTCGTTTTTCCTCCCGGCGTGGTCCCAAATAACATCGGACCGCTGGGTCTTAAGCCTGGTGCAGACGGGATACCGCCTGCAGTTTGTTTCGTTTCCTCCTTCCCGCCCTCCTTCCTCGTCCCTCTTCAGGGACCCCTCTCACGAGCAATTCCTTCGGCAGGAGGTGCAGACGCTCCTCAGCAAAGGAGCTATAGAGGCGGTTCCGGAAAACGAGAAAGGCAAGGGGTTTTATTCCCGCTACTTTCTGATCCCCAAGGCCAAGGGGGGCCTCAGGCCTATCCTCGACCTGCGAGAGCTCAACAAATACCTCGTGAAGTTGAAGTTCCGCATGGTATCCCTGGGGACCATTATTCCATCCCTGGATCCGGGAGACTGGTACGCCGCCCTCGACATGCAGGACGCGTATTTCCACATTGCCATTTGGCCGCGCCACAGACGCTTTCTCCGCTTCGTTGTGGGGGCTCTTCATTATCAATTTGCAGTCCTCCCGTTCGGCCTGTCCACGGCCCCGAGGGTGTTTACAAAATGCATGGCAGTTGTCGTGGCGCATCTTCGGCGCAACCGTGTCCACGTGTTCCCTTATCTGGACGATTGGTTGATTCGGGGCACGTCGGAACAGCAGGTGACCAGCCATGTCCGCGTGATCACCGGCATGTTTGCGAGTCTGGGCCTGTTGATAAACACAGACAAGTCCACCCTGAGGCCCACTCAGAAGGTGGAATTTATCGGGGCCGTCCTGGACGCCACTGTGGGCAGGGCCTCGCTGCCTCTGCAGCGGTTCCAGACCATGGCGGCGATCGTTCAACGCTTGCGGTCAGCCCCGTTGACGTCAGTGAGGACATGTCTAACCCTGTTAGGCCACATGGCGGCGTGCACCTTTGTGACCGACTACGCTCGGCTCCGCATGAGGCCTCTCCAGCTGTGGCTTATCAGTCATTACAGGCCGACAAGGCAACCGTTAGACATGTTACTCACAATCCCCCAGAAGGTCTTAGATTCCCTCGGCTGGTGGTTGGACCAGTCCGTATTGTGTGCGGGTCTTCCCTTTCACCCGTCTCAGCCCTCGGTATCCCTGACAACGGATGCCTCAGATCTAGGCTGGGGGGCCCACCTAGGGACCCTGCGGACGCAGGGCCTGTGGTCTCAGGAGGAGGTGGGGCTACACATCAACATGAGGGAGTTGAGAGCGGTCCGCCTTGCTTGCCAAACGTTTTGTCATCAACTTCAGGGTCGTTGTGTAGCCGTGTTCACGGACAACACGACGACCATGTATTATATCAACAAGCAGGGCGGCACCAGGTCCTCCTCCCTGTGCCTCGAGGCGATATGACTCTGGGACTTTTGCGTAGCCCACTCCATTCACCTCAGGGCTTCCTTCCTTCCCGGAGTACGGAACACGCTGGCGGATCGATTGAGCAGATCCTTCCTGTCACACGAGTGGTCCCTTCGCCCGGACGTCGCTCTCTCCATTTTCCGGAGGTGGGGTTATCCCCGGGTGGACCTCTTTGCGTCCAAGGGGAACAGGAAGTGCCAAGCGTTCTGCTCCTTTCAGGGCAGGGAGCCGGGGTCGATAGCGGATGCCTTCCTCATCCAGTGGTCGACCCACCTGTACTATGCGTTTCCTCCGTTCCCTCTGGTTCACAGGGTCCTCCTGAAGGTGCGCAGAGACAGGGCTCGTGTGATCATGGTGGCCCCGGCATGGCCCAGACAGCACTGGTACACCATGCTGCTGGACTTGGCCGTAGCCGACCCAGTTCCCCTGCCCCTTCATCCGGACCTGATTACCCAGGACCACGGGTCTCTCTGTCACCCAGACCTGCAGTCGCTGCACCTAGCGGCGTGGCTCCTGCGTGGCTAACTGGTTCCGAGCTGCGCTGCTCCACGCCCGTGAGAGAGGTGCTCTTGAGCAGCAGGAAACCGTCCACAAGAGCCACGTATTCGGCGAAATGGAAACGCTTCTCCTGTTGGTGCGTAGAGAGAAATCTCCGCCCTATGGAAGTTTCGGTAACCGAAATCTTAGACTATGTTTGGTCCCTCAAAGAGCAAGGTCTGGCCTTATCGTCGTTGCGAGTCCATCTAGCAGCTATCTCCACCTTTCACCCGGGTGCGGACGGTCGCTCCGTTTTTTCTCACCCGACGGTGTCGAGATTCCTTAAAGGGCTGGAACGGTTATTCCCTAACGTCCGTCCCCCTGCTCCAACCTGGGATCTTAACCTGGTGTTGTCCCGGCTCATGGGGCCCCCCTTTGAGCCGTTAGCTACTTGCTCCCTGCTTTACCTCTCTTGGAAGGCTGCCTTTCTAGTAGCTATCACCTCAGCTAGACGGGTGTCGGAACTCCGAGCCCTTGTGGTAGACCCCCCATATACGGTCTTCCACAAAGACAAGGTGCAGCTTAGACCACACCCTGCCTTTCTACCCAAGGTGGTCTCAGCCTTCCACGTCAACCAAGAGATTTTCCTCCCGGTTTTTTTCCCAAAACCTCACTCCTCAGGCAGGGAGCAGCAGCTCCACTCGCTGGATGTCCGTAGAGCTCTCGCGTTCTACATAGAGAGGACCAAACCCTTCCGCAAATCCCCCCAGCTTTTCGTGGCGGTAGCGGACCGTATGAAAGGGCTTCCTATCTCCTCCCAGAGGTTATCCTCATGGGTTACGTCCTGTATCAGGACCTGTTATGACTTGGCCCATGTCCCTACGGGCCGTGTGACTGCGCATTCTACCAGGGCGCAGGCGTCGTCGCTGGCTTTCCTTGCCCGTGTGCCCATCCAGGAAATCTGTCGGGCAGCGACCTGGTCATCGGTCCACACCTTTGCTTCCCACTACGCCCTGGTACAGCAGTCGAGGGAGGATGCGGCCTTCGGAACTGCAGTGCTCCGGGCCGCGACTTCTCACTCCGACCCCACCGCCTAGGTATGGCTTGGGAGTCACCTAACTGGAATGGATGTGAGCAATCACTCGAAGAAGAAAAGACGGTTACTCACCTTTGTAACTGTTGTTCTTCGAGATGTGTTGCTCACATCCATTCCACACCCGCCCTCCTTCCCCACTGTCGGAGTAGCCGGCAAGAAGGAACTGAGGAGCGGGCGGGCCGGCAGGGATATATATTGGGCGCCATGGCGGCGCCACTCCAGGGGGCGACCTGCCGGCCCACTGGAGTTGCTAGGGTAAAAAGTTTCCGACGAACGTGCACGCGCGGCGCGCACACCTAACTGGAATGGATGTGAGCAACACATCTCGAAGAACAACAGTTACAAAGGTGAGTAACCGTCTTTTTTGTAGACATCTATCCTAAACCCCCTTTGCCATCTCTTTTCCCAGCTGAACAGTCCTGATCATTTTAATCTCTCTTCTTCTGCTAGCTGTTCCATACCTCTACATAGATTTTGTTATTCCTCTCTGTCCTTTTGCTAATTCAAATGAATCTTTTTTGAGATGAGGCAACCAGAACTGCACACAGTATTTAAGATGTGGTAACATCATGGATTTAAATAGAGGCAATATATTTTCTGTCTATTTTTTTTTGCCTTTCTTAATGGTTCCGAACATGCTCTTCATTTTTTGATTGCTGTGGCACATTGAGCAGGAGCTGTCAGAGAACTATCCACAATGACTCCAAGATCTCTCTCTTGAGTGGTAATAGCTAACGCAGAGCCATCATTTTGTATGTTTAGTTGGGATGATGTTTTCCAGTGTGCGTTACTTTGCACTTATCAACACAGTCAAAGCTGATTCCCCACTCTGGCACTTTGAGTGCAGAAGGTAGGGGCCCACAAGGACTCTGAAGAATAATACTTGCCACTTCAGGCTTGTATTAAACTCCCAAGGTTACATAGGCCCCTGGCTTTGGGTCATAGTGCTCCCACCACCCAAGTGCAGAACCCCTTTGAGAGCCCAGGTAGACCCATGTGGGAATTCCTTCCTGTGGGGCACCCTCAAGCTCTTTCACCTCCCCTCTGGGGAAGAGCCGAGAAAAGGAAAAGAAACAGAAATCAGCTGTTTCCGCCAGCTGAACCTGGAACCCTTTCTTCCTCTGAGTAGTTAACTGAAAAACACATGCACAGACCCTCTTTACCTCCTAAGACACAGGAATCCAGTCATGTTCTTAAAAAAGGTAAATATTATTTAAAAAAAAGAAAGAAAACACATCTGGATAATCAGGCTGTTGCTAGATATTAAAGGAGCAACTGATAGGGATTAAACACCAAGAATGGCTTTCCTGGGGTCCAGCTTAAGGGTTACAAAAGAAAACAAAAGTACCTGTGTTAGCACAGAGGAATCCACAAGCCCAAAATTAAGAGGCAAAACTCATTGTGTCCAGCTAAACATTTTCTGTCCTATTTATATATATCTGTAGTTCCAAATGAGCAATTCTAGGGATAAATGATGAATTTTTATACCTGGCCCAAGATTCTTATAGCATATCTGCTGCTCTGTCTCTCCAGCTGGGAGAGCAACCGCACAGACACAGAGGGAAATGTTTGTTTTGTTTTTTTCCCCCAATTTTAAAAGTTTCTAGTATTCCTATTGGCTCGTTTGGTCAGGTGCCAACTCACTTCCTCTTACCTAAGCATTTCAGTGAGACTTCTTAACCCGTTACAGGTAAGGCAAGTAGAATACCACTACTAAGAAGGATTTCTATAGCTAACTGACTGGCTGGGTGGCCATAAAAGAGTGCTTCCCCTCTCCTCATTTTCCACAAACACTGACTTTTATCTGCTATTTTTCTGCCCACTTGCAAAGTTTTGTGAGATCCCTTTGTAACTCTTTGCAGTTTGCTTTGGACTTCATTATCTTGCGTAATTTTGCATCATCTGCAAATTTTGCCACCTCACTGTACAAGTCTTTTTTCAGATCATTTATGAATATGTTGAATAGAACTGGTGCCATTACTGATGCCTGGGGACACCACTATTTACCTCTCTCCCTTCAGAAAATTGACCATTTAGTCCTACCCTTTGTTTCCTATCTTTTAATCAGTTACTGATCCAGGACAGAATCTTCCTTCTTACCCCATGACAGCTTACTTTTCTTAAGAGCCTTTGGTGATGGAACTTGTCAAAGGCTTTCTGAAATCCAAGTACACTATGTGCCATGGATCACCTTTAACCACATGTTTATTCCCCCCTCAAAGTATTCTAATAGAATGGTGAGACATGATTTCCTTTTGAAATGCTGTGTTGATTCTACCCCAACAAATCATGTTCAGCTATGTGGCTGATAATTCTGCTCTTTACTAGAGTTTGATCCAATTTGCTTGGTGCTGAAGTTAAGTCTGTATTGCCAGTATCACCTCTGGAGCCTATTTTTAAAATCATCTTCACACCTGATGTGCACAGGAAGGTCATTTTCCCTAAAGCTTGTTACATCCCCCCTCTATGAATACATTCTGCACCTCCCAAGGGGGTCCTGATGCTCCCTGTTTGAAAATCTCTGGATTAGATAATCTATTCACTCCTTCCGGCTTTTAATTTTATGCTTCGATGAATCATTGTCTTGGCTGCAATTTCAATAAGTTGCTATTGTTAATATTGGAAGGAATTCAAGGATAGATGCTCATCAAGAAGAATTCTGATTGTCACAGTAAAACAAGGATATATGGTCCCTTTACCCTCCTGTTTCTGGAGGAATCTTATAATTGTTCCACTCTTTGAACTGAGAACAATAACCTATGTATGCTAAATGCTTCTCACCATGCACGTCTGGCAGCATTCCTCTGTTTCTTTCCTTCTGGTGCTTGTGACAAGCACTATACAGTCACCCCAGCCTTCCTAAAATAAACAGGTTTATTAACCATCAGAAAAAAAGTGTTTGGAAAAGTTGTTAAAAAATAACCGTGGGGCTCCGAGCAGTGGCTCTGGATCCCTGAGCAGCCCCTACCATGGCCCAGCTCTGGCTTCTCTCCTGAAGAGAAGTTGGAGTCTCAGGTAAAGAGAAGGAGTAGGAGTGGGGTATTGGGGGATGGGATGGGATGGGGCAGAGAGGGGGACTCAAATAAGAATAGGAGCATAGTTGGGGGTCACAGAGGGGTGGGGCTTCTGCTTGTGTCCCGCTTTTTCCCTTTGAAAAGGTGGTCACTTTACAGTGAACGCGCTGGGCTAGGCTAGGAGCTAGCTGTGCTTCTGTGTGCAAGCTGAATCCCATTTCTGCCCCTTTGCATTGCTAGGGCAGCACAAACAGAGGGGACAAAGAGGGAATCTGGCCCTGAGTCTCTTACCAGGACTCCTGTGTGTCAGGCCCTCATTCAAACATAACTTTTGGAATGTATTTATCTTCTCACTTCCTCTGTGAGGCAGGGCAGGGCTATTATCCACCTTTACAAACACCATACTGGGTCAGACCAAAGGTCCATCTAGCCCAGTATCCTGCCTTCAAATAGTGACCAGTGCCAGGTTCCCCAGAGGGAGTGAACAGAACAGGGAATCATCAAGTGATCCATCCCCTGTCGCTCATGCCCAGCTTCTGACAAACAAAGGCTAAGAATACCATCCCTGTCCATCCTGGCTAATAGCCATTGAGGGACCTATCCTCCATGAATTTATCTAGTTCTTTTTTGGACCTTGTCATAGATTTGGCCTTCACAACATCTTGTGGGTTCCAGGACTAGCTGCTCCAAGAAGCAGTCCTTTACGGTGTCAAGAAATTGTCTCTGCATCCTATCCTGAAATTACATGTACCGAGTCAATATGGGGACAGTAGAAATTCCCCATTATTGTTATTGATTTTTAATAGCCTCTTTTATCTCCCTGAGCATTTTACAGTCACTATCACCATCCTGAGCAGGTGGTCATTAATATATCCCTACTGATATATTCTTATTATTAGCAGACAGAATGTCCACCCATAGAGACTCTATGGTACAGTTTGCTTCATTTACAATTTTGTTTCATTTGATTGTACACTTCCTTTCACATATAGTGCCACTCCCCCACCAGCATGACCTGTTCTCTTCTTTCAATAGATTTTGTACCCTGGTATTACGGTGTCTCATTGATCATCCTTATTCCACCAAGTTTCTGTGATGGCTATTATATCAATACCCTCATTTAATATGAGATACTCTAGTTCACCCATCTAATTATTTAGTTTTCTGAATTACATGATGAAATTGCATGCGGCTTTTTTTTTCATTTGTTTCTCAACAGATCCTACCTGTATTTTATCATCTTCCATCCTCTCCTCCTTGCCAGGTCATAGAGAATCTCCATTAGTCTATCCTCCCTAACAGATGTCATTGTCCAAACGACATGCTCTTCTGCACCTGTCAGCTTTATTCCAGTCATTAGTTTAAAAACTGCTCCACAAGTTACTTAATGTGAAGCACCAGCATTCTGGTTCTATTTTGGCATAGGTGGAGCCCATCCTTCCTGTATAGGCTCCCTCATTCACAAAAGTTTCCCCATTTCCTAATAACACATGCAGCATTGCTTTGCCTCGGTGCCATTACAGTTAGAAGGGGGTAGACTCATCAGATGCACAGTGCACAGTCATCAATGAGAGAGGAACTACCTAAATGACTGCACCTGGGGCTCCTGCTTTAATCATGTCTCTGACACGACTCAGTCACATGCACCTGGCTGAGGCCACAGGGAAAGGAGGGTGACTGTGTCACTTAAGTATTTCCTTAGCACAGCTGGTGCAGTCCCATGGATCAGGCAGTACCCAGAGCTCAGGAAGGGTGAGGACTGGAACTGCAGAACACCTCTCAGCTATTTCCCTGACTCATGGATGTTTAACCGGAGACAGAAAGGTGACAGGTCAGGTATAATGGGAAACAACATCCACGTCCCTTCTCTTTATTGACTCTGTCAAGAGGAATTCTAAGGTTGGAGCAGGCACCAATACAGCTCTTTATAAGCAAACATCACACTGGTCCAGTGGCTCTTAATGAACACAGACACATTGTAAAAACTGTTACCTGCAGTGGTCTCCTTCCCCAATATGCTAGCCTCCCTCACCAGCCCCTCTCCCATTCTTCCAGACTTTATACCATGTCTGAACCTCTCTTTACAGAGTGGAGTTCACTAGATCTCATCATCTTTGATGTAACATCCTGAATAGAATAGGTGGTCGTGGCCCATGTATTTCATCTCCCATGTCACTGGAGCTGGAGCTAAATGATGAACTGACCCTTCACTTGAAGAACATCCTGATTATCCTAGCAGAAAGGTATTGGCTTTTCACAGTGTACACAATTGGGTTCATAAGTGGTGGAACAAAAAGAGAAATGTAGCCCAGGAAAAGATTGAGCAGTCGAGGAGAGGTCTTCCAATATCCGTGTATCAGACCCAAGCCAATCCGTGGTGTGTAGAAGAAGAGGACAGCACAGAGGTGGGAGACACATGTGTTCAGGGCCCTAAGGCACTCCGCATGGGACGTGACTTTCAGCACTGTTTTGAGGATCATAACATATGAGAGGAAGATGAACAGTGAATCCAACCCTACCACTATAACTATAAGAAAGAAGCCATAGATGTAGTTGACTGTGATGTCCGCACAAGCCATCTTAATAACATCCTGGTGCAGGCAGTAGCAATGGGAGAGGACATTGGCTTGACAATATTGGAACCGTTTAAGGAGAAAGGGCAGTGGGAATATTAAAGACACTCCTCTTAGCACAAACACCAGTCCCATCTTTCCTATTCTTGGGAGGGTTAAGATAGAAGCATATCTCAGTGGGTTACAGATAGCAACAAAGCGATCAAAGGCCATCAACAGGAGTACCGATGATTCAATGAATGAAAGTGAGTGGATGAAGAACAGCTGGGCAAAACAAGCATACAGACTGATCTCCCTAGAGTTAAACAAGAATATACCCAGTGTTGTCGGCATAGTGGATATCGACAAGGCAAGGTCTGTGATAGCCAACATGGAAAGAAAAATGTACATAGGTTCATGGAGGCTTGGATCTGTTTTTACAATGAACAGAATGACTGAATTTCCTACTATTGAAATAACATATACTAAGCAGAAGAAGATAGAGATCCAGAGATGGACGTCTTCCTGCCCAGGTATCCCAGTGAGAAGGAACACTGCAAAGCTGAATTTGGTGTCATTGACAGCTGTCATAATATACTGGGCAAGTCCAGGGAGTTTTGAAATATCCTTCCTGAAATGAAAAAACCCATGAGACTAGAGGATTTTTAACGAGACATCTTTCTGATCTCAGTGCAAGAGACTCCCAGGAGCTTAAGGAAGATAAGCTAAAGCATGGTCTTGGATTTACACCATCAGTAGGAACATAGGCATTGCCAGACTAGATCAGATCTGTAGTCCATCTGGCCTTGAATCAAATGCCCTGTAGCAGATGGTTCAGAAGATGGTGAAAGAATCCCTGAAATAGGCAGCTATGAGATAATCTGCTCTCAAGGAAAGTTTCTCCCCGAGGCCCACTAATTAGACATATATTGTAGTATAAATTAGGCATGTTTAAAGCCCTTCTAAAAGCTTTTCTGTTAAGTCCTCACAACTGTAATTGGATTTTCTGCTTATCCATATAAACATCCAGTCCCTGTTTGAAACCTGCTAAGTTCTAGGGCCCACTGATATCTTGTGGTTGGGAATTCGGCAGGCTATTTGAGTGCTGTGCGATTTTACAGTTGTGATCTTTCCACTGACAACCTTTCTGGCCCTCCATTTTGGAGTGCGGCCCATTGTACCATGACGTGTGTAAACACATGGCAAGTGCATAGTGAAAACGGTCATTGTATTTATCTGTCCTGCATTGAAGCTGTTTGTTAATGTGTTTCCATTATGGGAAGAGGATAAGAAGGCAAGGGAAGGCAGGCTGCTCTCGGTCTGGTGCTTAGGCTCATGCCTGGGTCTGCATGGCTGCCCAGCACCCACGATCTAGGGCCAGAAAGGCTGGGGCTGCGCTGCACACTGTGGGGTGGGGAAGACTGGGAAGCTTGGGGTGCTCCAGGCCTGTGGCACTAGTCTGGGGCACGGCCTGTTGCTGCTGTGGGGCTCTGGCCTGGCTCCATGGGGGGGGAGGTTGTGGAAGGGACGGGGCCTTGGGTGGAAGGGGTGAGGTTGGGGGTTTGCCTGCCCCAGGAGGGGATTCACCACCATGCATGATTTCTTTGCCTAGTTTATATATAGATAATTTTCTCCACTCCTCAGGTTCTATATTATGCATTTTCTCTTTGCAGGAATAATGACTTCAACTGCATCACTCCAGATTTACATGTGTAAATACAACCAGAACCAGTCCCTATTAATTTTCTCTACCAAATACTCTCAGTGATACTCTCTGTCCTAGAAGAATCCCTCCAAGAGAAGCTAAAGTGCTTTGTCTGGCCAAAGCTGACTGACTCCAAGGAGTTCGATCATCCTACAGGCTTCATTTTATCCTCACAGGACCTGCATCCTCTCCCCATGCAAGGATCTGTAGATATTTGGCAAGTTACAAGCTAACATAGTCAGATTGACAGGGGAGGGGTTGGCATCACAAATGGGCAAACAGTTCAAACACTAGGTTTACACTGATATCCAGTTGAGGGTGCAAGTTACTTCAGCCATGTTCATGTACGAGATGATAGGTGTAAATTACATACAACCCTTATTACACTCCCCTTTCCTGCACCTTAGCTTTACTCTTTGCTGAAACACTGACCAACGGTTCGGTTCTCTTAGGATTTCTTAAAAGGTATTGCAGAGTGATTGAGTGCACATCCCTGAATATAAGTGTTAGAAACAGGTTTTGGTCAGTTACCAGGAGACAGTATCATATAACTGTTCACTGAACACAGAGTTAATAACACAAACCATTGCAAACAGTATGTGGAGCACTTCTGAAATACTTTCGAAAGATAAAACCATTAAGTAGTAAACTTCCCACTTTTCCTTCCTGTAGAGACTCCAACAACTTTGGGGCTGGATTTCGATATATCTGCATGTCATGAAATTTTGATTTCTAATATTTGTGTTACAGTGAAAAGTGTTGGCATAACATTTACACATCTGTACTTTAGTCCACACGTGAACCCATTCTTTCCCCTCTGAGCTCCTTTCAGAGATGATTTCTCAGGATAGAGTGTGACTTACAATATAGTGTCAGTCAGCTGGATGTCTTCAGAACCTAAACAGCAAAGAAAAGCCTAGTAGCTCATCTGTCCTTCCGTTAACAGCTAACTGGTTCCCCTCAATCTATAGCCTATATCTAGAGGTTGCAGGGAGGGGGGATAGCTCAGTGATTTGAGCATTGGCCTGATGATCCCAGTGTTGTGAGTTTAGTACTTGGTCCTGCTAGTAAAGGCAGGGGGCTGGACTCAATGACCCTTCAGGGTCCCTTCCAGTTCTAGGAGATGGGTATATCTCCATTATTATTTATTATTACTGGGATCAGTATGGAAAATATTCATTCCCTGAGCTCTCACTCTCTTGTACAGAGTAACCCCAGCACACAATGAGGGTTTGCAGGAAGTGGATTTCAAAGTCAAATGCATCAGTAATCACAGAAATAGAACTTCATTTCACACATGAAACTAGTCTATTTCTCTCTCTCTCTCTCTCTCTCTCTCTCTCTCTCTCTCTCTCTCTCTCTCCATCTACGTCTTGTATTGATAAAATTAATAGCACCCGGGTATGTCATACTGTCAGACATGTAGCTGAGCTGCCATAAGGAATGTGTATGTTAAACCCACTTGTTGGGCTGTTTGCTGTAGAGCTACATTGGGTTAACTATTGAGGTGCTGATGTTATGGCTATATTGGCTGCAACCATTGTGGCTCTTCTCAGTTTAATAGCAGGTTGCTGGGAAACAAGCAGGAAGGGAAACAACAGCTCAGGAAAAGCCATCGCTCAGTAACCACCTTAGGGAGGTTGAGAGACAACACAGGAGCTACAAGCTGGGAAGAGCCTATTTCTGGGCTCCAGCCACATCACACAGCTTGATTTGCCAGAGCTGGGAGTCTGTCCAGAGGTGGGTCAGCTGCTGTGAGAAGCTCTTAACACTGACAGGCACAGACACCTCTGGGGATGTCTGAAGGCCTTGCCCTGCCTGGGTCCCTGTCAGAGAGGGAGGGCTTGGGGTCAGAGACGTGTACAGACTGTTGTTTGAAAACCCTTCAGTTCTCCCATGTTTCGCTTTATTGCTACTGTTCAGATTAAAGAGTAGTTTGGTACAAGAAGCCTGGCTGGTCACTCATCTCACCACTTGTCACAGACTCCCAAAGGAAAGAACCACAGGACCCAGTCTGAATGTGGGAGGATCATGAGATTCTACCCCATGAGAAGGAAGGTTACTTTTCCTGACATCTGGCACTCGGAGACTAGGGAGAGGGGTGAGATGCAGGTAGCCCTGTAACTTTTAGTTGTATCTACAGAGCAGAGATGCTAGAGCCCTCAGCCATTCAGAAAATAGAAATATCCCCTGTCTGACCAGTTATCACAGAGCAATGCAGCTCTGAATACCTGCATTCTTAATCAACCCAAATAATAAAACTTTTGAAAAGGCATTTGCTGATTAAATTTCCAAGAGCAAATAATCCCAGGGCCACCCAGAGGGGAGGCAAGTGGGGAAATTTTCCCCTGGCACTTCAGTGGCCTCCACAAAAGTTTTTTGGAGCCTCTGGAGTGGGGTCCTTCACTCGCTCTGGGGGCCCTGGAAATCTTTCGTGTGGCCTGGGTCCCCAGAGCTTCGTTCGCTCTGGATCTTCGGTGGCAATTCAGCTGCATGGGGTTCTTCCGCTCTGGGACCTGCCGCCAAAGTGCCCCGAAGACCTGCGGCGGAGGGGTCCTTCCACCCTGGGAACTGCTGCTGAAGTGCCAGGTCCTTGGCAGCAATTTGGCAAAGGGATATCCTTCCGCTACGGGTCTTCGGTGACAATTCGGTGGCGGGGGGCCCCACTGCCGAACACCCTAGGCCTCCTGAATCCTCTGGGTGGCCCTGAATAAACCTGTGGCAATTTTTGAATTATTAACTGATATTTCTGAGGATCTCCTTTCACTCAGCCGCTGGCAGGATCAGACCCAGAGCTGAGAAAACCTCATTCAGGAAATTGCAGTTTTTTAACACTCCAAGCCCCCTTTGGATGTCAGATTTGTGTGCAGCTTCAATAACCCCCTGAGGAGCATGGGCAGGTGTAGGGGAGGGGTTCCCAAGCTCCCCAGTGCTACCAGCCCTTCACTGAGTCACTCTGACAGCCCAGCTGAGTCCTCTGCCGCTGCACAGAACATCTGCAAATGAAAACAGCTGGCACCCTTTATCCTTCACTTTTCATCTTAAAGATAGTGAAACCTGCCAACGTACCCAATTCCTGCTACGAGGGGAGCTGCTGACACCAGAGGTCTTCACCCTAAAGGACAAGGAGTCACTGAAGAGGCTGCACAGGCAGCAGGCAGTATCTGTTCAGATAGGAAGGCAGCTGCCTTTATGAAGCATGTCTGCACATTCCCTTGGGGCCACTTGGCCATCAGGGAACCTCAGCTGCTTGGCTTTGTGTGCTCCAGCTTTAACCCCCATCACGGCCAATGGCAAACTGCAGGCGGCAAAATCACAGGGGATGTGCAGTGATGCTACCCAATGGGACTGCAGCACCAGCCCTGCTGCAGGCTCTATTCCTGGCATCTGAGCTTCTCATCACTGTTCATATTGTTCTGATTAGTCACATTGCTACCTCAGGGGCAGCCGAGATGTAAAAATGATGCTGTCACAGCTGTGATCTCGCTGAAATAAATAGTAATAATAAAAATCAGTAATAGAGGATCAGATTTCTCCCATACAGCCCCCTGTCCTGCATTACACTCCCAAAGTGCAAGCTAGGAAAGGGAGATTCTACAATGCTGCACACTTGGAAATTTCCTTGGATCATTCCAGTAGGATATAAATGTCCTCTCTATTATGGTGGTGAAGTGCTGAAATAAATTGTCCAGGGAGGCTGTACACTCTCCATCATTGCAATTTTTAAGAAGTTAGACATACACCTGTCAGGAATGGTCTAGATAATACTTAGATTTTCCATGATCATAGGAGTCTAGACTTGATGACCTCTTGAAGTCCCTTCCAGTCCTGCAATTCTCCCTGAGCCATAACAGGTTGCCCCAGGAGCCAGGGTCCCCAAAGTTAGGCACAGTTCTCAGTGATCCACTGTATCTAGGCTTCCCACCCACAATCCCTCTGCCTCCACAACTGCTCTAGGACTCCCTCTAGCTCCTGGCTAGCACAGGTTCAACAGAGATGTGCTACCAGGCCCTGTCACAGTAGCCACTGCCCACAGGATCTGCTGAAGGGGCCTTGTACAGGCTGCGGGGGGCTGCACAGACATGGGAGTGCTGGTTAGAGTAGCTGATGGGCAATATACTCCAGACATAGACTGGCCAGGAGGTTTCAACCTTTCTATACCCCAAGTGCAGCCATACACTCCGTCAGTGCAACCTTCATTTATGTTACAAGGAAAAGGCAGATGAAAAGCCTCCAGTTTCTCTTGGGGATTGAAAATCTCAGCTCTGTAAACAAAGACCATTGCCCATCTATCCCACATTGAGTAGAAAGTGACCTATATTAATGAGTTTGCATGGTACAGATCTATGTGCAGTGAAAGATCATATAAATCTGGGTTTTTACTCCACCAAGGGTGCAAGCCTGGGAAACTGGGAAATTGGCTGTTGTCTCCTGTTTGTACTTGAGTGATTTAGGATAAAACACTCAGGTAGCTTAGTTGATATTCACCCAACAGTTCTGCAAGAACTCAAATATCAAATTGCAGAACAACTAACTGTGGTGTGTAACCTATCACTTAAATCAGCTTCTGTACCAGATGACTAGCAAATAGCTAATATGATACTGATTATTAAAAAAGGCTCCAGAGGTGATCCAAGCAATTACAGGCCTGTGATCCTAGCTTCAGTACAAGGCAAACTATTTGAAACTATAGTAAAGAACAGAATAATCAGACACATGGATGAACATGATTTGTTGTGGAAGTATCAGCACAGCTTTTGCAAAGGGAAATTATGCCTCATCAGATGATTATGATTCTTTGAGCTGGTCAACAAAGGTGGACAAGGGTGATCCAGGGCATATATTATACTTGGACTTTCAGAGAGTAGTTGACAAGGTGCCACAACAAAAGCTCTTAAGAAATGTAAGCAGTCATGGGGTAAGAAGGAAGGTTCTCTCCTGGCTCTATAACTGGTTAAAAGAGAGGAAACAAAGAGTAGGAATAAATGATCAGTTTTGCAGAATGAAGAGAGGTAGCTCATGATGTCCCACAGGGATCTGTACTGGGACCACTGCCGTTCCATATATTCATAAATGATCTGGAAAAAGGGGCAAACGATGAGGTGGCAAAATTTTCAGACAAGATGAAATTATTCAATATAATTAACTCCAAAATAGAGTGCAATGAGTTACAAAGAGATCTCAGAAAACTTGTTGGCTGGGGGAACAAATGCAAAGTAATTCATGTGAAAAAATATAATTCCAACTATACATACAAAATGAAGGTTCCAAATTAGCTGTTACCACTCGAAAAAGAGATCTTGGAGTCATTGTGGATAGTTCTCTGAAAACACCTGCTCAATATACAGAGGCAGTTAAAAGAAAAGCTAACTGAATATTGGGAACCATAGGTGGTGGATATAAAATGCCAGGACAGGCTCAGCCTTCCCTGGTGCATCTGCGGCCTCCAGACGTCAGTTGCTTGTTTTGCACAGAGAAACAGGTTTGCTTTCATGCAAGGCCACCAACCCGCAGAGGTGAAGCACTTCATGGTTTTATCTACCCCTTGATGTTCTAATAGCGTGTTGTGTACTAGTAAATCATTTTTCTGCATAACTGGGACAGGACTACTCACACTGGAAAATGTTCTCCAAGGTACATCAATATCCCCTTGTTTATATACAACTTTGATTTGTACTTTTGAAAAGGTGAATTTTGTGATAACCAACTTCAAGCTTTTGGTTCCTTTTCTGCTTTTGACAACAATCTGATTATTTTTACTATTTCCTGTTCCTTTGCTAGCAAAACTTTTAGATCTGGAACCCTGTGTTGAATTTCTCTTTTGCTGCCCCCATCAGAGTCAAGTTTGAATTTTCCATGGGATCTATTTGCCTGGGTTTCTTCCATGGAATACTACTACAGGATTATTATTATTATTTTTATTTTTTGGGTAATAAATTAGCATGATGATTTTCCTGAGCATATGGCCCTTTTTACTGTGATATTGCACCTTCTGAATTATGGGTCGCTGTTCTGGAGTGGATACTTCACAGGCAGTTTGCCAATATTCTGCAAAAGTGATGCATATTTAAGTGGAACTCCGTCTGAGGATGTAAATCCATAAGCATCCCATACTAGTAAAAAATATTTTATAAGTGAATTGTATACCCAAGCTGAATTTGAACAAAATTATCAAGGGGTGGCTCTTTGTAGTAATAGACATTTTTTGGCATTGTTCCAATAAGCATGCCACTGTTGAAAGTTTCAGACATTGAGCAGACTGTGGAACACCTGAGAGTGATATTTCCCACAGAGAAGGAAGCCATGCCTGTTTTTCTTGGATTTACTTTAGCGTGGACATTGGTAGAATGGGTATTTGATTTTGGAGGGATATCATAAATTCCAAACCCTGTACATAATTTACCTTGATCATGATAGCTAGATTCATCAACGAAAGAACAATAAATCCTATGATTTTTAGATGGAGTGAGATTAATATGAATAATTGATTTAAGAGTTTCTCTTGATTTACAGCTGGACACACATGAGGGTTTCCAGACTATAACAGAGCCTCTGGCAACGGAGACTGAATCTGCATTGGGTCCACTGTTATTTTTGCCCTGCAATAACAAGGTCCAGTGTGCCAGTTGAGCATTAGACACTTATGCATCTTTGACTTGATTAGAAAGCAAAAACTGAAAGGGTGTATGCAACTATTGTATTTAGGCCTCTCAAATACCCTTGGAGCGAAGGGAAATTTTGAGAGTGGGCGGAAAGAAGGTTACTGCGTGGAGAGACACGGGGGCACAAGTGTCAGCTATCCACCAACCCTTCGTAGACCCCAAATTCATCAACCCAAAGGCCCAAGTGACAATTTACCCCTTCATGTCACAAGCTGTAGACTTGCCTACAGCTGAACTGCCTGTCCAGTACAAAGGCTGGTCAGGAATGTGGACTTTTGCAGTCTATGACAATTATCCTATCCCCATGCTACTGGGGGAAGACTTGGCCAACCAGGTGAAGAGGGTCAAGAGAGTGGGAATGGTTACACATAGCCAAACCAGCCAAGTTACCAGACCCATTCCTGTTCCTGAGCCATCCACAGATGCCCCGTCTGTGTTACCAGAGACCCAGACAGAGGTAGTGGACCCGGATTCCATGTCAACCACTGAAACAGCCACAGCACCTCCAGTCCCAGGCCCGGAACTGGAACAGCAACCAGCACCAGCAATTGCAACCACATCTTCAAACTCAATGCCAGAGGGTGCCAGCGAGCCAAAACTGGCAGAAGCAACAGACAGCCATACCCAAAAGGCTCAGCCAGAGCCTGAAATACCCTCAGGTGCACTAGTGGAGAGCGGTTCGCCAGCAACGGAAACAACCCCATCACCTACATCACTTCCAGAGGGACCAAGCCCAAGTCCCCAGTCTGAGGCAGAACTGGTGACCTCAACCTCAAGGGAACAGTTCCAGACTGAGCAAGAAGCAGATGACAGCCTTCAGAAAGCTTGGGTGGCGGCACGGCGCACCTCACCGCCTCTCAGCTCTTCTCACCGATCCCCGTTTGTTATAGACCAAGGACTTTTATACAAGGAGATTCTTTCTGGTGGACATCGGGAAGAATGGCAGCCGCAAAAACAGTTGGTGGCTCCAACTAAGTACAAGGGGAAGCTCTTAAGCTTAGCCCATGATCATCCCAGTGGCCATGCTGGGGTGAACAGAACCAAAGACAGATTGGGGAAGTGCTTCCACTGGGAGGGGATGGGCAAGGACGTTGACAAGTATGTCCAGGCTTGTGAGGTATGCCAAAAAGTGGGAAAGCCCCAAGATCAGGTCAAGGCCCCTCTCCAACCACTCCCCATAATTGAGGTCCCATTTCAGCGAGTAGCTGTGGATATTCTAGGTCCTTTCCCAAAAAAGATGCCCAGAGGAAAGCAGTATGTACTGACTTTCGTGAACTTTGCTTCCCGATGGCCAGAAGCAGTAGCTCTAGGCAACACCAGGGCTAACGCTGTGTGTTAGGCCCTAACAGACATTTTTGCCAGGGCAGGTTGGCCCTCCGACATCCTTACAGATTCAGGATCTAATTTCCTGGCAGGGATCATGCAAAAACTGTGTGAAACTCATGGGGTGAACCACTTGGTTGCCACCCCGTACCACCATCAAACCAATGGCCTGGTGGAAAGGTTTAATGGAACTTTGGTGGCCATGATACGAAAATTCGTCAACGAACACTCCAATAATTGGGACCTAATGTTGCAGCAGTTGCTGTTTGCCTACAGGGCTGAACCACATCCCAGTTTAGTGTTTTCACCGTTTGAACTTGTGTATGGCCACGAGGTTAAGGGGCTATTACAGTTGGTGAAGCAGCAATGGGAGCAGTTTACACCTTCTCCAGGGACTAACATTCTGGACTTTGTAAGCAACTTACAAAACACCCTCAGACACTCCTTAGCCCTTGCTAAAGAGAACCTAAAGGATGCTCGGGAAGAGCAAAAGGCCTGGTATGACAAACATACCAGAGAACGTTCCTTCAGGGTAGGAGACCAGGTTATGGTCTTCAAGGCGCAACAGGCCCAATAGGTGGAAGCATCATGGGAAGGGCCGTTCACGGTCCAAGAGCACCTAGGAACTGGGAACTACTTCATAGCATTTCCCAATTCCTCACTAAAGCCCAGAGTGTACCATGTTAATTCTCTCAAGCCTTTCTATTCTAGAGACTTACAGGTTTGTCAATTTACAGTCCAGGGAGATAATGCTGAGTGGCCTGAAGGTGTCTACTACGAAGGGAAAAAAGACGGTGGCGTGGAAGAGGTGAACCTCTCAACCACCATGGAATGTCTGCAGTGGCAACAAATCAAGGAGCTGTGCACTAGCTTCGCCCCATTGTTCTCAGCCACCCCAGGATGGACTGAATGGGCATACCACTCCATTGACACAGGCAATGCTCACTCCATTAGAACCCCACCCTACCGGGTGTCTCCTCACGCCCAAGCTGCTATCGAACGGGAGATCCAGAACATGCTACAGATGGGTATAATCCGCTCATCTACCAGTGCATGGGCATTTCCACTGGTTCTGGTACCCACACCAGATGGGGAAATATGCTTTTGCGTGGACTACCATTAGCTAAATGCGGTAACTCGCCGGACAACTATCCAATGCCAGGCACCGATGAGCTATTGGAAAAGTTGGGACGTGCCCAGTTCATCTCTACAGTAAACTTAACCAAGGAGTACTGGCAAGTACTGCTAGATGAACCTGCCAAGGAAAGGTCAGCATTCGTCACCCATGTGGGGGTATATGAATTTAATGTACTTCCTTTCGGGCTTCGAAATGCATTCGCCACCTTCCAGAGGCTGGTAGATGGTCTACTAACAGGACTGGGAGAATATGCAGTTGCCTACCTCGATGATGTGGCCATTTTTTCGAACTCCTGGCCTGAACACCTAAAACACCTGGAAAAGGTCTTTGAGCGCATCAGGCAGGCAGGACTAACTGTTAAGGCCAAGAAGTGTTAAATAGGCCAAAATAGAGTGACTTACCTGGGACACCAGGTGGCTTGAGGAACCATAAACCCCCTACAGGCCAAGGTGGATGCTATCCAAAAGTGACCTGTCTCAAATTCAAAAAAACAGGTCCAATCCTTCTTAGGCTTGGCCGGGTATTACCGGCGATTTGTACCACACTACAGCCAAATCGCTGCCCCACTGACTGACCTGACCGAAAAGACCCAGCCAAATGCAGTTAAGTGGACTGATGAGTGTCAAAAGGCCTTTACCCAATTTAAGGCAACGCTCATGTCTGACCCTATGCTCAGGGCCCCAGACTTTGACAAGCCATTCCTAGTAACTACAGTTGCATCTGAGCGTGGTATAGGAGCAGTTCTCATGCAGGAAGGACCTGATCACAACTTCCTTCCTGTCGTGTTTCTCAGCAAGAAACTGTCTGAGAGGAAAAGTCACTGGTCAGTCAGTGAAAAGGAATGCTACGCCATTGTGTACGCCCTGGAAAAGCTACGCCCATATGTTTGGGGACAGCGGTTCCAACTACAAACTGACCATGCTGCTCTAAAGTGGCTTCATACTGCCAAGGGGAACAACAAGAAACTTCTTCGTTGGAGTTTAGCTCTCCAAGATTTTGATTTTGAAATTCAGCACATCTCAGGAGCTTCTAATAAAGTAGCTGATGCACTCTCCCGTGAGAGTTTCCCAGAATCCAGTAGTTAAAAAGTGTTCTTAAAATGTACAAGTCTGTTAGTTATATACTTAGTGGTATATGTAAAGGTGCATGTGTTGTATTAATCTGGTTATTTTAAAGTTCTAGGAGGAAATCGCCACCAGTGAGCTTCCCCACTGTCTGCAATTTGGGGGGCGTGTAATAAACAGATAGCTAAGGGTTAATGTTTCTTTCACCTGGAAAGGAGTAACCTGAAACACCTGACCAGAGGACCAATCAGGAAACAAGACTTTTTCAAATCTGGGTGGAGGGAAGTTTTTGGTGTGAGTTCTTTGTTTTTGGTCTGTTCCTTTTCCCATCTCTGAGAGTGATCTTTCTATCTCCTGGCTTTCTAATCTTCTGTTTCCAAGTTGTAAGTACAAGGATAGTAAGACAATAGGTTTATATATTTTTTTTGTATTTACATGTGTGTAGTTGCTGGAATGTTTTAAAATGTATTCTTTTTGGATAAGGCTGTTTATTCATTTTTTTTCTTTAAGCAATTGACCCTGTGTATTGTCACCTTAATACAGAGACTATATTTTATGTCCTTTTTCATTCTTTTTATATAAAGCTTTCTTTTTAAGACCTGTTGGAGTTTTTCTTTAGTGGGGACTCCAGGGAATTGAGTCTGCAGCTCACCAGGGAACTGGTGGGAGGAAGAAGTCAGGAGGGAAATCTCTTTGTGTTAGATTTACTAAGCCTGACTTTGCATACCCTCTGGGTGAGGGGGAAGAGAGATTAGATCTCTCGTACTTGTGTTTCCAGGACTTGAAACAGGGAGGGTAGAATCCCTTTGTTTAGATTCACGGAGCTTGCTTCTGTATATCTCGCCAGGAACCCAGGGAGGGAACACCTGGAGGGGAGGAGGGGGAAGGGAAATGGTTTATTCCCCTTTGTTGTGAGACTCAAGGAATCTGAGTCTTGGGGTCCCCCAGGGAAGGTTTTGGGGAGACCACAGTGAGCTAGGCACTGTATAATTCCTGGCTGGTGGCAGCAATTACCAGGTCCAAGCTGGTAACTAAGCTTGGAGGTTTTCATGCTAACACCCATATTTTGGACGCCAAGGTCCAGATCTGGGAAGAAATGTTATGACAGGAGGCGACGGCAGCGCAGTGACGAGAGTGATGAGAACATGGACACGGACTTCTCTCAAAGCACAGGCCATGCCAATTTGGACATCATGGTGGTAATGGGGCAGGTTCACACCGTAAAACACCAATTCTGGGCCAGGGAAACAAGCACAGAATGGTGGAACCGCATAGTTTGCAGGTCTGGGATGAATCTCAGTGGCTGCAAAACTTTTGCTCGCACAAGGGCACTTCCATGGAACTTTGTGACTTGCTTTCCCCTGCCCTGAAGCACAAGGATACAAAGACAAGAGCAGCCCTTACAGTTCACAAGCAAGTGATGATAGCCCTGTGGAAGTTTGCAACGCCAGACAACTACCAGTCAATCGGGAATCAATTTGGAGTGGGCAAATCTACTGTGGGGGCTGCTGTGACCCACATAGCCAAAGTGATCACTGAGTTGCTGCTATCAAGGGTAGTGACTCTGGGAAATGTGCAGGTCATAGTGGATGGCTCTGCTGCAATGGGATTCCCTAACTGTGGTGGGGCGATAGATGGAACGCATAACCCTATCTTGGGAATGGAGCACCAAGGCAGCAAGTACATAAACTGAAAAGAGTACTTTTCAATGGTGCTGCAAGCACTGGTGGATCACAAGGAAAGTTTCACCAACGTCAATGCGGGGGATGGCCGGGAAAGGTATGTGATGTTCACATCTTTAGGAACTCTGGGTTGTGTGAACAGCTGCAGCAAGGGACTTTTTTGTCTCTTCTGCAGACCAGAAAATAACTGTTGGGGATTTTGAAATGCCTATAGTTATCCTTGGGGACCCAGCCTACCCCTTAATGCCATGGCTCATCAAGTTGTACACAGGCACCCTGGACAGTTGTAAGGAGCAGTTCAACTATAGGCTGAGCAAGTGCAAAATGGTGGTAGAATGTGCATTTGGACATTTAGAAGTGCACTGGTGCAGTTTACTAACTCAGCTAGACCTCAATAAAACCAATATTCCCATTGTTATTACTGCTTGCTGTGTGCTCCAAAACATCTGTGAGAGTAAGGGAGAGACGCTTATGGCAGAAGGGAAGGTCGAGGCAAATCGCCGGGCTGCTGATTATGCGCAGCCAGACACCAGGGCAGTTAGAAGAGCACAGCAGGGCTCGGTGTGCATTGGAGAAGCTTTGAAAACCAGTTTCATGACTGGCCAGGCTACCGTGTGAAAGTTCTGTTTATTTATCCTTGATGAAAACCCTCCCCGTTGGTTCACTCTACTTCCCTGGAAGCCAACCGCCCTCCCCTCCCTCCTTTGATCTCCGCTTGCAGAGGCAATAAGTCATTGTTGTTTCAAATTCATGCATTCTTTATTACTTCATCACACAAATGGAGGGATAACTGCCAAGGTAGCCCAGGAAGGGTGGGGGACAAGGGAAGCGCCAGGTGGCGTGGTGGAGGAGGGGTGGAGGGAAGGAAAAGGCCACACTGCACTTCAAAACTTATTGAATGCCAGACTTTTGTTGTGTGGGCAGTCCTCTGTGGTGGAGTGAGGTGGCCAGAGGCTCCCTGCCCCCCACATTCTTGGGTGTCTGGGTGAGGAGGCTATGGAACTTGGGGAGGAGGGTGGTTGGTTACACAGGGGCTGCAGCCGGAGTCTGTGCTCCTGCTGCCTTTCCTGCACCTCAACAATATGCTGGAGAATGTCAGTTTGATCTTCTAGTAGCCTCAGCATTGCATCCTGCCTCCTCTCCTCATGCTGCTGCCACATATCATCTTGAACCCGACACATGTCCTCACATTCATTTTGTGCTTTCCTGCACTCTGACAGTGTCTGCCTCCATGCATTCCGCTGGGCTGTTTCAGGGTGGGAGGACTGCATGAGCTCAGAGAACATTTCATTGTGAATGCATTTTTTTCGCCTTCTAGTCTTCGCTAGCCTCTGGGACACAGATGATACAGGAATGTTGAAACGTTTGCAGCTGTGGGAGGAAAAAAAAGGGAGAGTAGTATTTAAAAAAAACACATTTTAGAGAACAATAAGTAGACTCTTTCACGGTGAACCAAGCTGTTAACATTACATGGTTCCAAACAGCAATGCCCTCATTTCACATACAAAGCACCTGTTGGGTTGGCCATTTAAAAGGAGAGGCTGTAGTTTTCAGGTTAACATGCAGCACAAACCCAACTAACCCATCCACACACACACACATACACCCTATTCTCTGGGATGATTGCTTCACCCTTTCTCCCACCACGTGGCACACAGCAGGGATGATTTCTGTTCAGCCACAGGTCAGCAGCCCAGAAGGAATGTCCACCTCTGAATGTCCTCTTAATAAAATTTCCCTGTTTCCACCAGGTGACCATGAACAATATCACTCTCCTGAGGATAACACAGAGAGATAAAGAACAGATGTTGCTTCAATGCCAGCAAACACTGGGACCATACGCTGCCAGGCTTAGTTATGCAATGATTCCACATTACGTCGGGCAGGCTCTGAGGGAGCCCAGACTGTCAGATACATTTTATTTTAAAAAAAAGAAAGAAAAAACATCTGGATAATCAGGCTGTTGCTAGATCTTAAAAGAGCATCTGGCAAGGATTAAACACCAAGAATGGCTTTCCTAGGGTCCAGCTTAAATGTTACAAAAGAAAACAGTGATATCTGTGTTAACATAGAGAATCCACAAGCCCAAAATAAAGAGATAAACCTACCTGTGTCAAGCAAAACATTTTCTGTCCTATTTATATATATCTGTAGTTCCAAATGAGCAATTCTAGAGATAAATGATGAATTTTTAAACCTGGCCCAAAATTCTTACCGCATATCTGCTGCTCTGTCTCTCCAGCTGGGAGAACAACCACACAGACACAGAGGGGAAGGTTCCCACCACCCAATTTTTAAAAGATTCTAGTCTTCCCATTGGCTCTTTTGGCCAAGTGCCAACTCACTGCCACTCACCTAAACATTTCAGTGAGACTTCTTAACCCTTTACAGGTAAGGCAAGTAGAATACCACTACTAAAGAGGATTTCTATAGCTAACTGACTGGCTGGGTGGCCATAAAAGGGTGCTCCCCTCACACACGCACACACACTTCATTTATCACAAACACTGAATTTCATCTGCCATTTTTTGGCCAACTTGCAAAGTTTTGTGAGATCCCTTTGTAATTCTTTGCAGTCTGCTTTGGACTTCACTATCTTGAGTAATTTTGCATCATCTGCAAATTTTGCCACCTCACTGTACAAGTCGTTTTCCAGATCATTTATGAGTATGTTGAATAGAACTGTTGCCACTACTGACCCCTGGGGGACGCCACTATTTACCTCTCTCCCTTCGGAAAATTGACCATTTAGTCCTACCCACTGTTTCCTATCTTTTAACCAGTTACTGATCCAGGACAGATTCTTCCTTCTTACCCCATGACTGCTTACTTTTCTTAAGAGCCTTTGGTGATGGAACTTGTCAAAGGCTTTCTGAAATCCAAGTACACTATGTGCCATGGATCACCTTTGACCACGTTTGTTCCACCCTCAAAGAATTCTAATAGAATTCTAATTAATTTTATAACATTATGAATTATTTTCTTGAACGGATCTTTATCTTGGCTGCAACTTGAACAAGTTGCTATTGTGAATATTGGAAGGAACTCAAGGATAGTTGCTCATCAGGAAGAATTTGTATTGTCACAGTAAAACAAGGACATATGGTCCCTTTACCCTCCTATCTCTGGGGGAATCTCATAATTGTTCCACTCTTTGAACTGGGAACAATATCCCATCTATGCTAAATGCTTTTCACCATGCAGGTTTGACTGGACACCTCAGTCTGTTCCCTTCCGGTACTTGTGACCAGCGCTATACAGTCACCCCAGCCTCCTTAAAACAAATGGTTTATTAACAAGCAGAAAAAGGCATTAGGAAAAGTGGTTAAAAATAACAGGGAACTGTCCTTTGTCTACACTCATCTGTCTCTTGTATCACTGCAAGCTAAGTTACACAGGCTTTGCTCTGGAGATAGAAGAACAGAACTGGCTCAATTCACATTCTTTTGAGATGACAAGGAGCTCCTGGTACCCAGCCTCATTTCACTGTATCCCTGAGAGCATCTTCCCATTTGTTTGCCCATTTCTTGTGGAAGAAGTCTTTGCTGAAACCTCTGTGTGCCTGGGTCGAGTCACTATGGTTCTGAGCCATGGCCATGCTATGGGGCCAAATTGTGAAGCTGACCTTTGTGCTCAGACAGCTTTCTCCCAGACACATATCTACGGTGAGGCCCCCATGTCTGTTTGTCCATTGTTTGACAGTTAGACCCCATGACACTCCAAATCTCACCTCAGACACAAGTCTGGTAACTGTGCTGAACTTCCCAAACATCCTGTGATGCTCCAACACTCCCACATAAATCTGCAATCTATCCCTCACTGTTACTCCTGAGTACCCTGGTATCTGCCACACACACCAAGGGGCTGGATTCATGGGGCTTCCCAGAAGGCAGCTGTCACAGGGGCTGTGATAAGAAGCCTTTTATAGACCAATGTCAGAGGTGTTGCTCTGTGGAACCCTGACATAGCCCTGATCTTTGGGTCTCAGAGTATCTGAGCACCTGGAATGTATTTATCCTCCTGCCACTGCTGTGAGGCACCATCTGCTGCCTCATCTTTTCACAGCAGGCCCTTCCCCCTACTCCACCACGTCCACCAAGACTCCTACCATTGGCTAGGGAGGAGCCAGGCAATGGTAAGAGATGCCCTGGGAGCCCAGACTGCTATAGGGAGCCCGGACTCTCCACCTTCCTTAGGGGGTGCATCCTGGGGCCTGGGGACACAGGCTGGGGACATATTTTGGGCCCTTCAGCCTAATACCAAGAAGAGGTGGAGGGTCTGGGGCTCCTTGCAGTGGCTCTGGATCCCTGAGCAGCCCTTACCATGGCCCAGCTCTGGCTTCTCTCCTGAAGAGAGGATGGAGTCTCAGGTAAAGAGGAGGAGCAGGCATGGGGTATTGTGGGAAGGGATAGGGCAGAGAGGGCGACTCAAATGAGAGGAAGAGGAGCATAAATGCGGGTCGCAGAGGGGATGGGGCTTCTGCTTGTGTCCCGCTTTTTCCTTTAAAAAGATGGTTACCTTACAGTGAACGGGCTGGACTGGGCTTGGAGCTAGTTGTGCTTCTGTAAGGGAGCTGAGTTCCATTTCTGCCCCTTTCCATTGCTAGGGCAGCACAAACAGAGGGGACAGGGTGGGAATCTGGGTCTGTGTCTCTTGACAGGACTCCTGTGTGTCTGACTCTCATTCACACATCACTTTTGCAATGTATTTATCTTCTCACCACCTCTGTGAGGCAGGGCAGGGCTATTATCCACCTCTACAGAGGCCATACTGGGTCAGACCAAAGGTCCATCTAGCCCAGTATCCTCCTTCAGATAGTGGGCAGTGCCAGGTGCCACAGAGGGAATGAACAGAACCGAGAATCATCAAGTGATCTATCCCTTCTCGCTCATTCCCAGCTTCTGGCAAACAAAGGCCAAGAACACCATCCCTGCCCATCCTGGCTAATAGCCATTGAGGGATATATCCTCTGTGAATTTATCTAGCTCTTTTTTGGACCCTGTTATAGACTTGGCCTTCACAACATCTGGTGGGTTCCAGGACTAGCTGCTCCAAGAAGCAGTCATTTAAGGTGTCAAGAGACTTAATCTGTGCATCCCATCCTGAAGTGATATATACCCAATTCATATGGAGACAATTGAAATCCCCCATTTTTATTATTGATTTTTTAAATTTTAATAACCTTCTAATCTCCATAAATATTTCACAATCGCTACCAACATCCTGGGTAGGTAGTCTGTAACATATCCCTACTGCTATATTCTTATTATTAGAATATGGAATTTCCACCCATAATAATTCTAAGTTTGGTTCATTTACGATTATTACTTCAATTGCCTCTTCCTCACCAGCATGACCTGTTCTGTTCTTTCAATATATTTTGTACCCTGGGATCACTGTGTCCCATTGATTATCCTCATTCCACCAAGTTTCTGTGATGGCTATTATATCAATACCCTCATTTAATATGAGGCACTCTAGTTTATCCATCTAATTATTTAGCTTTCTGCATTACATGATGTTCATGAATGGGATTTTTTTTATTTGATTGTTTCTCAACAATCCTACCTGTATTTTATCACCTTCCATCCTCTCCTCCTTACTAAGACATAGAGAATCTCCATTAGTCTATCCTCTCTAAAGGTTGTCACTCTCCAAACGATGTGCTTGTCTGCACCTGTCAGCTTTCCCAAAACCCTTAGTTTAAAAATTCCTCTACGACCTTCTCATTCTTAAGTGCCAGGGATCTGGTTCCATTTTGGCTTAGGTGGAGCCCATCCTTCCTGTATAGGTTCCCTCATTCACAAAAGTTTCCACATTTCCTAATAACACATGCAGCACTACTCTGCCTCTGTGACATTACACTCAGATGGGGGTGGACTCATCAGGTGTGCAGTGCACAGTCAACAGTGGAAGAGCAGTTGCCTAAATGACTGTGCCTGGGCTCCTGTTTTAATCATGTCTCTGACACGATTCAGTCACATGCCCCTGGTTGAGGGCAGAGGAAAAGGGGGGTGACTGTGTCCCTTAAATAGCTCTTGAACACAGCTGTTGCTGTGCTCATGGATCACGTAGTATCCCGAATGCTCAGGAAGGGTGAGGACTGGAACTTCAGAACACCTCTCAGCTATTTCCCTGGCTCATGGATGTTTAACCAGAGACGGAACGGTGACAGGTGAGGTATAATGGGAAACAACATCCACGTCCCTTCTCTTTATTGACTTTATCAAGAGGAATTCTGAGGTCAGAGCAGGCACCAATACAGCTCTTTATAAGCAAACATCACACTGGTCCACTGGCTCTCTATGAACACAGACACATTGTAAAAGCTGCTACCTGTCTTGGTCTCCTTCCCCAATGTGCTAGCCTCCCTCACCAGCCCCTCTCCCATTCTTCCAGGCCTTATACCATGTCTGAACCTCTCTTTATAGAGTGAAGTTCACTAGATCTCATCATCTTGGATGTAACGTCCTGAATAGAATTGGTGCTCGTGGCCCATGTTTTTCATCTCCCATGTCACTGGAGCTGGAGCTAAGTGATGTACTGACCCTTCACTTGAAGAACATCCTGATTATCCTCGCAGAAAGTTGTTGGCTTTTCACAGTGTACACAATTGGGTTCATAAGTGGTGGGACAAAAAGAGAGATGTAGCCCAGGAAAAGGTTGAGCAAAGGAGGAGATGTCTTCCAATATCCATGTATCAGACCCAAGCCAAGCTGTGGTGTGTAAAAGAGCAGGACAGCACAGAGGTGAGAGACACATGTGTTCAGGGCCCTAAGGCACTCCATATGGGACGCAATTTTCAGCACTGTTTTGAGGATCATCACATACGAAAGGAAGATGAACAGTGAATCCAACCCCAACACGGTGACTGTAAGAAAGAAGCCATAGATGTAGTTGATTGTGATGTCCGTACAAGCCATCTTAACAAGATCCTGGTGCAGGCAGTAGCAATGTGAGAGGACATTGACTCGACAATATTGGAACCGTTTAAGGAGAAAGGGCAGTGGGAATATTAAAGACACCCCTCTTAGCACAAACACCAGTCCCATCTTTTGAATTCTTGGCAGGGTTAAGATAGAAGCGTATCTCAGTGGGTTACAGATAGCAACGAATCGATCAAAGGCCATCAACAGGAGTACTGATGATTCAATGAATGCAAGTGAGTGGATGAAGAACAGCTGGGCAAAACAAGCATCCAGACTGATCTCCCTAGAGTTAAACAAGAATATACCCAATGTTGTCGGCATGGTGGATATCAACAAGGCAAGGTCTGTGATGGCCAACATGGAAAGGAAAATGTACATGGGCTCATGAAAGCTCGGATCTGTTTTTACAATGAACAGAATGACTGAATTTCCTACTGTAGAAATAACATACATTAAGCAGAAGGGGATAGAGATCCAGAGATGGACGTCTTCCTTCCCAGGTATCCCGGTGAGAAGAAATACTGCAGAGTTCAATTTGGTATCATTGACAGCTGACATAATGTACTGGGCAGGTCCGAGGAGTTTTGAAATATCCTTCCTGAAAGGAAAAAAAACAAACAAACCACTAGACTAGATGATATTTAATGAGACATCTTTCTGATCTCAGTGCAAGAGATTCCCAGGAGGTCAAGGAAGATAATCTAAAGCATGGTCCTTGATATGCACCATCGATAGGAACATAGGCAGTGCCAAACTAGATCAGATCTGTAGTCCATCAAGCCTCGTATCCTATGCCCATTACCAGATGGTTCAGAAGAAGGTGAAAGAAGCCCTGAAATAGACATCTATGAGATAACCTGCTCCCAAGGAAAGTTTCTCCCCAAGACTCACTAATTAGACATATAATGTAGTATAAATTAGGCAGTTTTAAAGCCCTTCTACTGTTTTTTCTGTTAAGTCCTCACAACTGGAATTGGATTTTTTGCTTACTCATATAAACATCCAGTCCCTGTTTCAGCTCTTGGGCCCACTGATATCTTGTGGTTGGGAATTCGGCAGCCTACTTGAGTGCTGTGCAATTTTACAATTGTGACCTTTCCACTGACAACCTTTCTGGCCCTCCATTTTGGAGTGTGGTCCATTGTACCCGTGACACGTGTATAAACACATGGCAAATGCATAGTGAAAAAGGTCATTGTATTTATCTGTCCTGCATTGAAGCCATTTGTTAATGTATTTTCTTCACAGGTGGAGGGTAAGGACGGCAAGGGAAGGCAGGCTGCTCTTTGTCTGATGCTGATGCTGGCAGCTTGGTCCACATGGCTGCCTGGCCCCCGTGCTTCAGGTCCGAAAAGGCTGGGGTTGGGCCACACCCTGGGAGCGGGGAGGCTTGGGAACTTGGGTGCTCCAGGCCTGGGGCACTGGTCTGGGGCACAGCCTCTTGCTGCGGTGGGGGGCTGGCTTGGCTCCATGGGGGCTTGGGGGGTCATGGAAGGGGTTTGGGCCTTCGTTGGAAGGGGCGAGATTTGGGGTTTGCCTGCCCAGGTGAGGATTCACCACCACCCATGGTTTTCTTGCCTAATTTTTATATATATTATTTTCTCCACTCCTCAGGTCCTATGTTATGCAACTGTCTCTTTGCAGTACAGGAATAAATTCTTAAGCCCAGTTTCTTAATTCAGTAATAATGACTTCAACTGCATCACTCCAGATAAACCTGTATAAATTCGACCAGAACCAGGCCCTATTACATTTCTCTACCAAATACTCCCAGTGATCTACTCTGACCTAGAGGAATCCCTCCAAGAGAAGCTGAAATTCTTTGCTTCGCCAATGTTGACTGACTCCAGGGAATTCAATCATCCTACAGGTCTCATTTTCTCCTCACAGAACCTGCATCTTCTTCCCATGCAAGTGTCTGTCATCAGGATTTCTTCAGAACTTGAAAAGATCGCAGCGTCTCAGCCCTCCTTCACTCACTTGTCAGCAAAGAAAAGTTTATTAGCTCCTCTGTCCCTGGGTTAACGGCTGACTGGTTCTCCTCAGGTTCTGTTCTGTCAGTCTGTAGCCTATACCCAGAGTGGTAACAGGCATTGGGGTCACTATAGAAAATATTCATTCCCTGAGCTCTCACTCACTAGTACATACCCCAGATGTGTTATTCAGGCATGGTGAGGGTTTGCAGGAAGTGGAATTCAAAGATAAATGAATGAGTATTCATTAAAATGGAACTTCATTTCCTACAGGAAAGTAATCCATTGCGCTCTCTCTCTCTCTCTCTCTCTCTCCCCCTCCCTCTCTCCTGTATTCATAAAATCCATAGCACCCGGGAATGGCACTGGGACAGACATGTAACTGAGCTGCCATAATGAAGGGACATGTTAAACCCACTTCATGGGATGTTTGCTGTAGAGCTATAGTGAGTTAATTATTGGGATGTTGATGTTATGGCTATATTGCGAAAAACCAGTATGGTTCATAGCAGACTGCTAGAAAATAAGCAGGTAGGGAAGGAACAGCTCAAGAAAACCTGTCGCTCAGTCAGCACTTCAGGGAGGTTGAAAGACAGAACGGGAGCTGCAAGCTGGGAGGAGCCTATTTCTGGGCTCCAGCTTGATTTGCCAGAGCTGGGAGTCTGTCCAGAGGTGGGTCAGCTGCTGTGAGTAGCTCTTCAGACTGACAGGCACAGACACCTCTGGGGATGTCTGAAGGCCTTGCCCTGCCTGGGTCCTTGTCAGAGTGGGAGGGTTTGGGGTCAAAGATGTGTACAGAGTAGTTTGGTTTAAGAAGCCTGGCTGGTCACGCATGTCACCACCAGTCACTCACAAGTTCCCAAAGGGAAGAACCACAGGACAGAGCCTGAGTGTAGGAGGATTGCGAGATTCTACCCCATGAGAGGGAAGGTTACTTTTCCTGACATCTGGCACTTGGAGACCGGAGAGGGGGATGAGATGCAGTTAGTCCTGTAACTTTTAGTGGTATCTACAGAGAAGAGATGCTAGAGCTCTGAGCCATTCAGGAAACAGAAATATCCCCTGTCTGACCTGTTACCAAAGAGCAATGCATCTCTGAATACCTGTGTTCATAACTGACCCATCCAAATAATAAAACCTTTGAAAATATATTTGCTAATTAAATTTCCAGGAGCAAATAAATCATTAACTGATATTCCAAATAAACCATTAACTGTGGTCTCTTGTCATTCAGCCTCTGGCAGGATCAGGCCCAGAGCACACTGCACCTCCAGAAATGGGACCACGGAGAAAGCCTCAGTCAGGAAAGTGCAGTTTTTTAACACTCCAAGCTCGCTTGGGATGTCAGATTTCTGTGCAGCTTCACTGACCCCCTGAGAAGCATGGGCGGATGTAGGGGAGGGGTTCCCAAGCTCTTCAGTGCTACCAGCCCTTCACTGAGTCACCCCGACAGCCCAGCTCAGTCCTCTGCCGCTGCACAGAACATCTGCAAATGGAAAAAAACCTTGTAGCCTTTTCTCTTCATTTGCATTGTAAAGATAGTGAAACCTGCCAACGTACCCAATTCCTGCTAGAAGGGGAGCTGCTGACACCAGAGGTCTTCAACCAAAAGGACAAGAAGTCAGTGTAGAGGTAGCACAGGCAGCAGGCAGTATCTGTTCAGACAGGAAGGCAACTGCCTTTATGAAGCATGTTTGAACGTTCCCTTGGGGGCCACTTGGCCATCAGGGAACCTCAGCTGCTTAGCTTAGTGTGCACCAGCTTTAATCCCCTCATGGCAAATGGTAAACTGCAGAAGGCAAAATCACAGAGGACATGTGGTGATCCTACCCAACATGACTGCAGTGCAAGCCCTGCTGCAGGCTCTATTCCTGGAATCTGGGCTTCTCATCACTGTTCATATTGTTCTGATTAGTCACCTGGCTACGTTGGGGGCTGCTGAGCAGTAACTATGATGCTGTCACAGCTGTGATCTTGTTGAAATAAATAATAATAATCAATAATAGAGGATCAGATTTCTCCCAGACAGCCTCCTGTCCTGCATAGCACACTCAGAGTGCAAGCTACGAAAGGGAGATTCTACAAGGCTGCTTACTTGGAAATTTTCTAGGATCATTCCAGTATGATATAAACTTCCTCTCTGTTATGGTGCTTAAGTGCTGGAATAAATTGCCCAGGGAGGTTGCAGAATCTCTATCCTTGTAATTTTAAGAGCAGGTTAGACAGACACCTGCCAGGAATGGTCTAGATAATAATTAGCTCTTCCATGATCACAGGAGTCTGGACTTGATGACCTTGAAGTCATGCAATTCTCCCTAAACCATAACAGGAGGCCTCAAGATCCAGGAATCCCCAAAGTTAGGTACACATCTCAGCGATCCACTGGTAGCTACACTCTCCCACACACCCATAATCTCTGGATCTCCACAGCTGCTCTAGGACCCTCTCCAGCTCCTGGCTAGCACAGATTCATCAGAGATGTGCTACCTTTTCCTGTCACAGTAGCCACTGCCCACGGGATCTGTTGAAGGGGTCTTGTACAGTGTGGAGGGGGCTGCACAGAGGTGGGAAGGTTGGTTAGAGTAGCTGATGGGCACAATACCCCAGCCATAGACTGGTTGGGAAGTTTTAACCTTTCCATACCCATAGTGCAGCCAGACACTCAGTCTATGCAACCTTCATTTATGTTATGAGGAAGAAGCAGATGAAAAGCCTCCAATTTATCTTGGGAATCCATAATCTCAGCTTTGTAAACAAAGTCCATTGCCCATCTATCCCATGTTGAGTGGATAGTGACCCATATCAATGAGTTTGCATGGAACAGATCCCTGTGCAGTGCAAGATGGTATAAATCTGGGTTTATTCTCCACCAAGGGTGGAAGGCTGGGAAACTGGGAAACTGGCTATTGTCTCGTGTTTGTCCTTGAATGTCTTCGGAATAAAACACTCAGGTAGCTTAGCTGGGTGTGTGGTGTTACCTGCTCCTGTGTTGGGTAACAACGCTGCCTGGAGAGGCCAGCAGTCGAGTCTGAGAGAGGCCAGCCCAGCTGACTGGTTACGGGGCTCAGTGGTTCCCCAGACTGCACCCCGGAGGGACAACCTGTCACAGAGTTTGTAGAAGAAATTAACAAATTAAACAGAAAAAAGTCACTAGGACCAGATGATATTCACCCAAGAGTTCTGAAGGAACTCAAATATGAAAACTGCAGAACAACTAACTATCACTTAAATCAGCTTCTGATGACTGGCAAATAGCTAATATGATACTGATATTTAAAAAAGGCTCCAGAGATGATTCCAGCAATTACAGGCATGTCATCCTAGCTTCAGTACAAGGCAAACTGATTGAAACTATAGTAAAGAATAGAATTATCAGACATATGAATGGACATGATTTGTTGTGGAAGAATCAGCATGGTTTTTGCAAAGGGAAATTATGTCTCATCAGTCTATTAGAATTCATTGAGCTGGTCAACAAATGTGCACAAGGATGATCCAGGGCATATAGTGTACTTGGACTTTCAGAAAAGCAGTAGACAAGATCCCACAACAAAGGCTCTTAAGAAATGTGAGCAGTCATGGGGTAAGAAGGAAGGTTCTCTCCTGGCTCAGTAACTGGTTAAAAGAGAGGAAGCAAAGAGTAGGAATAAATGGCCACTTTTAGAATTGAGAGAGGTAGCTAAGGATGTCATAGAATATTAGGGTTGGAAGAGACCTGAGGAGGTCATTTAGCCCAACCTGCTGCTCAAAGCAAGACCAATCCCCAGACAGATTTTTGTCCCAGATCCCTAAACGATCCCCTCAAGTAGGGAACTCATAGCCCTGCATTTAGCAGGCAAATGGTCAAACCACTAAGCTATCCCTCCCCCACAGAGGGCTGTATTGAGAGTGCTCTGATTCCACATATTCATAAATGATCTGGAAAATGGAGTAAACAATGAGGTGGCAAAATTTGCAGATGAGATTAAACTATTCAATATACATAACTCCAAAGTAGACTGTGATGAGTTACAAAGGGAACTCAGAAAACTTAGTGACTGGGAGAACACATTTTTTTGTTGACAAAAGCAAAATAATGCATATTGGAAAAATATAATTCCAACTATCACAATGTTTCAAACTCTGTCTGTGTGATAATTTCCAAGAGTCCTTCTGAATTCTTGTTGCCGTTGCCTCAATCCCTATACCTCTGCAATACTGACTGGCAGACAAGTAGTTGAGGCCATGAATTAAGGAAGAATCAGAAAGAATTTGGACATAGTAAGACTATTCAGTATCAATTCAGTTACAGTTTTACACTAAATAGATATTTTGAAAACCTATATGCCCATGTGGATCAGGACACAAGCCAATCTCTCAGTGTCAGGCTTTAGGGTGACAGTATCATTGCGGTCAAATCACACACACCCCATCAGTCTACTGCTGTTTTCTTACACCTTCTTCTGCAGCACCTGGGGCTGTCACTGTCAGAGAGAGGACACTGGACTAGATGGACTACAGGTCTGATCCACTAGGCCACTCCTATATTGGAAATGAGCAAAGTTTCCCCCATGGAAACAGACATTGTTATGCTGGGTTATAATGTTCATCTTTAATTAATCTCATGGTAATCTGGGGCTCCCACATGAAGCTCAGAGGTTGACTGACACAGCCTTGGCTGAGCTGGAGGCTCTGTGTGTATGGGGGTTATAATGTTGTGCTCCACAGAATGGGCATGAAGGGCACAAGGGTCCTGGTATTTAAGGCTACAGGTTTGAAGCTCTGTTACTTCCTGTTTCATTTGGTGAGGCACTTTATGTAATAAGAGAAGCCGTACAGGTGCCTGTCTTAGCATTTGCCCCTTGTGTGTGAGATTTCTCACTGGTGAGACACATTCACTGATTAATCCTCAGCCAAGGGAGCAGGTGTGACAGAAGGCACCTCACCCCCTGCAGAGGAAGAACTGTGGGGAACGTGGGGTGTCTCTGAGATTGCAGGATCCAGGTGCAACAGTGCTGCCTCTGGCAGGACATAACTGAAAGTATCAATTCGGGACAAAATGCTTAGAGCGGGGCAGTCAGAGCCAGTTTCCCATTATTGCCACCAGCATCACTACTTATGGAGATGACTGGTTGTCATGAAGTGTTTGGGAGTTATGGCCCTGCACCCACCACTTCCTGCGATTCACCGTGACTCTCAGTCAGCCAGTAAAACAGAAGGTTTATTAGATGACAGGAACAGAGCCTAATATAGAGCTTTTAGGTAAGACAACAGGATCCCCTCAGTCAGGTCCATCTTGGGCCTCTCTCCATTTCCCCAGCCAGCTCCAAACTGAAACTCCCTCCAGCAGTCTACCCCAGACACACCGCAGCTCCTCCTCCAGCCTTTGTCTAGTTTCCCGGTGTGATGTTATTGACATAATCTGTAACTGTGTAGATCTCTGTTGTGACATCTGTTATATATTTTAAGCAAATATTGTATAAAGGTTGTCGTGTAAGGGGTGTTATATCCCTGGGGGCAGCCGGTTTAGGAAGAAATCACTTGAGGCCAGACAGCAGACAGCTAATAAAACTACCATTTATTTACAGACACAGAGCTTGCCTAACTAGCCGAAGCTGGCTGGGCTATCCCCTAATAATCTAACTCAGTTGCCATGAGAACAAAAAACATGACAACCAAATACACAACATATTCCTCCCCCTCAATAAGAACATCCCATAAATAAAACACACACTAGACTAGAGAAGGTGGGTAGACTGCCTCCATTCCCGGATAAACCCTGGGGATTATTTTGCCCCATAACCATGGGTTCGTCCTAGCTAAAGATCCAGCCAATGAAGAGGCCTTCTGTCTCTAGGTGGATTACGGCAAACTTCTGGTGTTGTTGCACCCGTAAGCACCATGGGCTCAGGGTCCACAGCATAAACAGGTGAGGAGGTGGTATCAGCTCGTGCTGGGCAAAGGAGTATCTCAGCTGCCGGCAGTAATGGAGGAGAACAGTCAGGAACAGGTGATTGGTGATTCGGTGTCTCACCGGAAGAGATGAAGTCAGACCACTCAACTGCAGATGTGTCCTGAGGACTGGCATGACCTGGCAACAGCTGATCTACATGTCGCCGCCAGTTAAGATTCTCTGCAGTCCGGACTGTGTAGGAAACAGGTCCTGTTTGAATGATGATAGTAGCAGGGACCCATTTAGCTCTGGAAGTATACTTCCGAGCCAAAACTGGCTGTCCCGGGCTAAAGGTTCAGTCTTTTGCACTGGGTGCCCGTCTGAGGACTTGATATTGCTTCTGAAGTTGCACAATTTGTCAGGGTTCCGAAGGTTTCAGCAGATCAAAGCAAGTGCGCAGCTGTCGTCCCATCATTAGAAAGGCCGGGGATGCCTGGGTCGTAGCATGAGGTGTGTTTCTGTAGGAAAGTAACAAGGTATCGAGATGCTTTTGAATGGAATGTTGTCCCCTTGCTGATTTCAAAGCGTGTTTCATTTTCTGCACAAATCTTTCAGCTAATCCGTTGGTGGATGGATGATATGGTGCTGACGTGATGTGGTGTATCCCATTTGCCTTCATGAAATTTTGAAACTCCTGAGAGACGAACTGCGGTCCATTGTCGCTCACAAGTTGTTCTGGCAGACCGAAAAGACTAAAGAGTCCCCGTAGTTTTTGGATAGTACTCTCTGCAGTAGTGGACTGCATTATAGAGACTTCTGGCCATTTAGAATGGGCATCTACTGCCACCAAGAACATGCTTCCTTCAAGGGGGCCAGCGAAGTCAATGTGAATACGTTGCAACGGGTTTTCAGGCCAGTCTCATGGGTGTAGGGGTGCCCACTGGAGTGCATTCCTCACACACTGACATGACATACAAGCTTTTGCCTTCTCTTCAATAGCACTGTCCAATCTAGGCCACCAAAAATAGCTTTGTGCAATTTCCTTCATGCGCACTACTTCACAGTGACCGGAATGTAGCTGTTCTAACATCTGTGATCTCAGTGGTGATGGAATAATGACACGTCTCCTCCACAACAAACAGAGAGGTTTGTCGAGATTTTCCATGCATCACCAGGTCCATAACTTGGGACAATACTGGGTCAACGCGAGTTGCCTTCTTTATCGGAGTGGCAGTGATGGGTATATTCTCTACCTGTTCAAAGTAGAATATTTCCTTTTGGGCACTATCTTGATGTTTGACCGGCAAAGGCAACCTTGAGAGGCCATCTGCATTGCCGTGCAGAGTGGATTTCCGATATTTGATTTCATATGCGTGTGCTGAAAGTAACAATGCCCAACATTGCATACGACTAGCAGCTAATGGGGCAATGCCTGTGTAGGGTCCGAAAATTGACGTCGGAGGTTGATGGTCTGTGAGAAGAGTAAACTTTCGCCTAAACAAGTACTGATGAAACTTCCGAATTCCAAAAACAATTCCTAATGCCTCATGTTCGATTTGGGCATAGTTAGTTTCTGCTTTGCTTAGAGTGTGTCAAGCAAAAGCAATAGGTCTTTCTTCTCCCAAAGGCATAATGTGTGACACGACTGCTCCCACTCCAAAAGGGGAGGCATCGCAGGCCAATTGTAGGAGTAAGGATGGATCAAAGTGCGTTAGAACTTCAGAATTTAGCAGTGCATCCTTAGCTTTGTTAAATGTAACATCACAGGCTTCAGTCCACTTCCAGGCCTTGTTCTGCCCCAGGAGCTCATGAAGTGGTTTTAGCAGTGTGGCTAACTGTGAGATGAACTTTCCATAATAGTTCAGTAGTCCTAGAAACGAGGGCAGCTGGCTTACATGTCAAGGTGGGGGAGCCTCCACAATAGCATTAACTTTTGCAGGGGCCTTATGAAGACCCGCAGCATCAATGATGTGTCCCAAATATTCAACAGAGGGCTGGAAGAATTCACATTTGTCTTTGCAAACTCGTAAACCATACTCTTCCAGTCTTTGTAGGGTAGCCTCTAAATTCTTTAAGTGATCCTCTTCATTCATTCCAGTGACCAGGATATCATCCAGATAGCACTGAACTCCTGACAAGTCACACAAGATCTGGTCCATAGCCCTCTGGAAGAGGGCAGGAGCAGACATTATTCCGAAGGGTAGGCAACAGTATCGATAAAGCCCCTTATGAGTCACAATAGTCAACAGCTCTTGGGACTTTTCATCGATGTACATCTGTAAATATGCTTGACTCAGATCAATCTTACTGAACTTTGGTCCCGCAGCCAGGCCTGCGAAGAGGTCATCGAATCGGGGAAGCAGGTATTGCTCTGCACACAACACTGGGCTGACAGTGACTTTAAAATCACCGAAAACCGGAAAGAGTTATATTTTTTCACTGTTGGAACGATAGGAGTGGTCCATGAGCTATGGGCAACTGGTATTCGGACTCCATTGATGACCAGGCGTTCCAGGTCTGCTTCAACTTTTGGCCTGATGGCATATGGCACAGTTCGGGCTTTCAGATATTTTGGTGGACTGTCAGGTTTAATGTTCAATGTCACAGTGATTCCCTTCATACTTCCCAAATCATCTCCAAAAACAGCAGCATGTTTCCTTAGTATAGGAGTTAGACTAGTTTCTTCTTTAGTTATCCGGTGCACTTCTGCCCAGTTCAGCTGAATATTCCCAAGCCAAGACCTACCCATTAAGGCTGGGTAGTTACTTCTCACCACAAACAGTGGCAATTTAGCAGCCTGTCCATTCAGCTCCACCTTGACATCATGGGCACAGCTTCTCCCGTATACGTCTTCAGAACAGTTTTTGTTGCCTTAAGCGGAAGATGCTGTAGCTTTTCTTTATACACAGTCTCAGAGACCAGCGAGACGGCTGCACCGGTGTCCAGTTCCATGCGTATAGGTTTGCCGTCCAACAACGGGGTTACCCAGTATTCATGTGAGCCCACCGCCAAGGACAAAACATACAGTGATACTTCCTCTTGCGATGAGGTGTCACCTTGATCATCCTGGGTCTGCTCTAGGGTACGCAGGGTTCCTCTTTTTGTCGTCCAGACCACAGGCCTCTTTTTCTTTTGTTTACAGGCACACTCAATATGTCCTTTTTTGCCACAGTGTCAACACACCCAGTCCTTACATCTGCATTCTGATGCCTGGTGACCCGGCTTACCACAGCGGTAACATTCTTGACTCTGCACAGTTTTGTGGATAGGTTCTTGTGACACTTTTTGCACCCTAGGGGATGCACCGATGTATTTCACCTCCCTTGTAGCCAGTTCCATAGAGACAGCAATATCCACAGCCTTCTGTAATGTAAGCTGAGCCTCTGTCAGCAGGCGCTTCCGTATAGCTTCACTGCACAGGCCACACACTAACCTGTTATGCAGGGCATCATTTAACATCTCTTTAAATTCACAGTGTTCTGCTAGCTTTTTTAAAATTGCTACAAATTATACAACTGTTTCATCTTCTTTTTGGTCTCTTTTGTGGAACCGAAATCTTTCAGCAATTACCAGTGGGGTTTGGGGGAAAAATGGGAGCCCAGGATTTCCACGATGTCACTGTAAGATTTAGTCTCAGGCTTACCAGGGTGTAGTAAGCTGCGTAGCAGGGAGTACGTTTTAGCCCCTACAACACTTAAGAATATTGGCACCTTCTTCGCTTCTGTAATGTCATTTGCAATAACAAAAAGCTCAAAACACTCAGTATACACAAGCCACTGCTCTATATTCTCATCAAAAGGTTCCAGTGGCCCGGTCGGAGTAGCCATGATTTTTAGTTTCACTTTCACAGTCAGTGCAAACAAGCAGTTTTTGTTTGTTTGTTCTTTACCTTGACTTCTACTTCCTTCTGTTACTGGAGCAGCACCGGAATCCCACCCTCGTCGCCACTTGTTATATCCTCGGGGACAGCCGGTTTAGGAAGAAATCATTTGAGGCCAGACAGCAGACAGCTAACAAAACTACCATTTATTTACAGACACAAAACTCCCTAACCGGCCAAAGCTGGCTGGGCTATCCCCTAATAATCTAACTCATTTGCCATAGGAACAAAAACCATGACAACCAAATACACAACAAGCGCTCTATGGAGAGGTTATGGTTTGCTGGTTATGATTATCCTGTCTATAGGTGTGTATCATTTGTATAGTTGAAGTTATGGAGTTATACTGGCTCTATACTGTCTGTATTTCAATCTTATGCTGTGCTTCTGGGAGACATCCCAGACAAGTTGGTGTCAGCTCTGCCTAGCCTGCTTGATGGCCCATTAAGGACCATCAGCTACACAACTGACCCATTGAGAGAAGGCAGATGCACCTTGTGACTCAGCAAAGTATGCAGGGACTTGCCCATGTGACTGCAGGCTCCATTTTGCTGTAATTTTCCACAGTAAGAACAGAGAGGTGTTCTTACACCTGGAAAAGCCTATAAAAGGCTGAAGCCTCATCTCCATCTTGTCTTCAGTCCTGCTTCTTACCTCTGGAGGAACTTTGCTACACCGAAGCTTTGAACCAAGGACTGAAAGACTCATCCCAGCTGCGAAGGTTACTCCAGACACTTGATTTTAACCTGTAGTTTGTTCCATCACTGCTACAAGCCTGAACTAAGAACTTTGCCATCACTGTATGTAACTGATTCCATTTAACCAATTTGAGCTCTCAGCTCTATCTTTTTTCCTCTTATGAATAAACCTTTAGATTTTAGATTCTAAAGGATTGGCAACAGCGTGATTTGTGGGTAAGATCTGATATGTATATTGACATGGGTCTGGGGATTGGTCCTTTGGGATCAAGAGAACTTTTTTTTGTTTTACTGGGTTATTGGTTTTCATAACCATTTATCCCCATAATGAGTGGCACTGGTGGTGATACTAGGAAACTGGAGTCTCTTAGGGAATTGCTTATGTGACCTGTGGTTAGCCAGTGGGGTATGTAGTAAGAGGAGGCCCTGAAACAAATTTTATGTCAGAGGCCCAGTCTGAGGCCTGAAGACTGAACCAAATTACTTCCAGGCATTGCTAAGCAAAAGCTGGCCTATGAGCCAGAGGCAGGCCCAGCTCACAGAAGTTGGCGAGAAGAGGGTTGTTAGAAGCAGGTGCATCGACATATAAGTGCTAATAAGAGGACCTTGCGCCAAGATGACATCAGGATACTCCACAGATATAACAAGGAACAGGCAGGTGCATCTTAAAGACAGGATCAAAAGGACAGCATGATGGATAGCTCTATCTGTTTGAAACAACATGATCAAAGGGGGAGACAGCACTCTAATGAGCAAAGAGGCTGGACCTCAATACGTCAGGAGGGGTGAGTAATCTGTCCTGTAACTGTATAAAAGTAAGTCCCGGAGTGCGCATCTTTGTCTGGCCTAGTGGGCAGTGGAAAGTCCCGCCACTGACTGAGCCAGTCCATTGTCGGGGACACAAATTCTTAGAATGCCTTGTAGAGTCTACGGGAAACTATTACTGTGCTTTGTTTGACAATAAACCTGGCTCGGGTTCCGTTGTACCTTACTATGGTCAGTGATCTTTGGGGGTTCTCTCTGGCTTTGCTGTGTCAGCTCTCTGCACAGAGCCAGGATAGCACACAGAGGGAACACGCACGCAGCCGACTGTTATCATCATTGAATAAGAGCAGAGCACCACTTCAGTAGCTATTGACAACAGGGCAAAACCAAAGTCATCTCTGTCTGGCTGGTTTGGTTTCCCTTAGAGGTGGAAAAAAAACAGCCTTGGGCTGTAACTTCCCTGCTTTAAGCACTTTGTCCTGAACTGGCACTCTCAGTTGGGTCCCGCCACAGCCAGCATCGTTGCACTCCAACCAGTATGAATTTCTTTCCTGGTTTGCCTCTCCTTCAATGTGGGGAGCACAGTGCTCACTTTTGTAATCAAACCGATGTTCCCCCCTCCCCAGACGCTTCACTTAACGGCATCCTGAGTTTAGATTAAAACTCCAAACGAGTTTATGAATTAAACTGGGGTTTCTCAGGTTTCCACACACAGGTTAGAAATCCCTTTGGCCGGGGTGCAGTGCTTCCCCTCAGTCCGGCTTATTTCCTCAGGTGTTTCCCGTCCTCTTGTGTGGAGAGTGAAGAGCCAACGATGATGTCACTCCCTGATTTTAGCTATAGCACAGAGTGGGAACCCTTTCTTTCAAAGCTCTGTACCTTTCTCACAAACTGCTCTGGGAGCCAACTCCCCAAAATGTGACCTCTAAGGAAGGGTGAGCTACGTGGCCTAATCACAAGCCCTTGTGGAGTCACAGCATCTATAACTTATAGGCTGTCTGGAGCATTCCCAGAAACCTTCCTAAGGCCTCTTGTTTTCCCTACTGGCGCATTTCCCTGAATAGCCCCTTCCCAACCAGCTGCCTAGACTGAAGGCATCTTGCCTAGTGTTCTTTACCAAGGTGTGACTGCAACTGAAAACAGATACGTAGCCAATATTCATGACTTCAGGTACACAAATGATACATGCATGCAAATAGGATAATCATATTCAGAACATCATAACTTTTCCAATTACAACTTACACATCTTACATGAAATGTGGCATAAATATGCTAGAATCACATCATAATAATATCACTATGAGACATAGGGGGGTGCAGTGTCATACAAAGATCGATAGTTCTTTCTGCCGGTGAAATACCTGAAGTTACATAACAACAACAACCGTTGGAAATAAAGCTGAGTAAACATTGTGACACCCAGGCTGCAGCTCTGTGGCTTGCCAGGCAAGGAGACCCTGAGACCAGCACAAATGCACTCAGGGCCAGGAACGTTCCCAGCGCTGGCCTTGGACCAACAATTACAAAGAAAAATTTAATGTCAGCAGTGCTGCCCACCTGGTATGTACATCCCGCTCCCTGTCCCCAACACACCCAGCTCTGCTTGTCTGTCCTGTATTCCCGCTGCCTGTCCCCATAACCCTCAGTGCTTCCGGATTCTCTGTGCACACACCCTGCTTGCCTCCACTACCCTCAGCACTGCCCACCTGCCCACGTGCACCCCGCTTCCTTCCTCTGTAACTCCCAATGCTGGCTACTTGTCCATTTAGGTCTCCAACCCCCCACAACTTCCAGCCCTGCCACACAGAGCTGCCTCTCACCCAAAACCAAAAACAGGAGCAAGACCTCACAGGGGCAGCTCACAGAAACATCTCCTCAGACTAAGTTAAACTCAGTCTGCCTGCACCCGGGAAAAAGGGAAGATTGCCTGTCCCTGTAGACTCCCTGTGTATCTCCACAACCCTCAGCTCTGCCTCCTTCTCTTTGTACAACTCCCTCCTTACCTCCACAACCTCCAGCACGGCCTGCTTCTCTGTGTACACTTCCCTACCTGCCCCACAACCCCCAGCGCTGATTTCCTGTCCGTGTACGTGCTACTCTGCCACCAAAACCCCAAGTGTTTATCCTCCAGTCCATGTACACCCCATGCCTGTCCCCAGAAATCCCTGCACTCCCTGCTTATCAAAGTACATTGCCTGCCTGCTCCACAACGCCAAGTGATGCCCACCTGTCCATGTACACCCCACTCCCTGCCTCCATAATCCCCAATACTGGCTCTTTGGCCATGTAGGCCCCCCATCCAAAGAACTTCCAGCTCTGCCACACAGTGATACCCCTCACCCAGGTGCCAGATCCCACAGCAGCAGCTCACAGCAAGACCTCCTCCGAAGTGGTTAAACTCAGTGCCTGCCTGCAGTGGATAAAGGGGGAGATCAGCTGAATTGCCTTTCCTGGAGTGAAGGGAATACAACAGCTGCTTAGCTTGTGCATGGAAGGAGAGAGGGACACACACGGTGGAGGTAGAGAGGATGTGGATACTAAAAATAGCCTGTGTCAGTAACTCTTCCTCAAAACAACAAAAAGCTTTAACATATTGCAGCCTGCTAGAAAGCCAGACACCCCTTCCTTAGGCTGTTTTTCCATGTCAGCAATTGCTGATGTTACCATGAGGCTATATTGGGGCTGCTCAAGGGAGGAGGGATGGGCGAGGTGGGGGATGGTGTCAGACACTATCTGGCACAATGTGGTCTACACCACACTACAGTCTGAGACATCCCTCTTCCCCCCAGGTCCTATGAGGACTTCTGATGCCACTTTGGTCTATGCATTAGGCAAGATGTTCATTCCCGATTTTACCCTGTTTTAGGACTTGGAGCCACTGTGCTCTGGATACTGCATGTCCCCACTGCTCTCCACATACTGTGCGTTCCTGAACCTCCCCAAGGTTAGATTTCTAACACTGCGCAATTTCCTCTAAAACTGAAGCATGCTTTCATTTTTACTGCTTTTTGGGCTTGTCGAGCCAGAGATGCAGGGGCACAGAGAGAGCAGATTCCTTTTCCGCCCTAAACATTTTTTTATCCTTGTTGATCTGAACCCATGCACCTCGTAGTCTGAGATTTTTGGAACTCTGCTGTCAGTTCCTCTTTGGTCGTAGTCTGAGATTTTTGGAACTCTGCTGTCAGTTCCTCTTTGGTCCAAATGAGCTCACCCTTCCTTAGAGGTCACAGTATGATTCCAGTTCAAGTGTAAAATAGGGGGATTTAGGGTGATCTCCAGGCCTTCTTGGGAGTTTTGCAATTGATCTCAATGAGATCAAGATTGCCACAGTTAGTGATTAACTTTCAGCTCCTAGCTGGGAAAATCACAGCTTTGAGTCCTGCTAAAGAGAATGCTATTTTGTTAGGGTGCTGAAAGATCCCCACATGTAAATGTTGCATTCCTATTTTTTTCTACAGAAGGCCAGAGTCAGTCTGGAGTGACCCAGTGAGGACAGATACACACTGCAGAGACTTTGCCGTAGTTACCAATAGGACAGTGAAATGACTAATTTTGAAAACTTGATCGAATCTGAGATTATCCCACATAAACTGAAAAAAGGAAGCTATTGCAACAGATAGCAGGACACAGTAATACAGAAGGAATTGTCCTTAAAAACAAATATTTGTCTAAACTATTTCCAATACATCTGTAGTTCCAATTTTAACAGATAAATCCATTCCTGTTTCTGACACTACTAAACATTTCAAGTCACTGTGCAGGTTAATTCCTGCCCAGATGGTCCCTGACTTGAACCTGGAACTTTTCCTGAGCTCTTAACACTAATTTTAATGCAGAAACAAGTAACTTACCAAATCCTGTTCAACGGAGGGTGCTACTCAGTATACGAATCTCACATACCTGACACTCGGCATGCCAGACAGTGACCTTTATCATTCAACCGAACAGTCCCTGCGGACTCTCCCATTGCCCAGGACTCCCAGACAATTCCCTCAGCTCTGTGAGCAGAGGGAAGAACAGAAAATAGACCATGGAGCACTTCAGCTTGAGAGCCTCCCCTGAGAGTGGAGAATGATTGGCCGATAATAAGGGCTCAAACTATTAAGGGAATCTGAGTATTGAAACTGCAATGTACTGCCAACTGCACTGTGTGTGGCAATTCTGACAAGATATGGGACCAAAACACATTTTTAATAGATTGTATCAGCGTACAGGCTGCATACCGTCCATGCAATTGTAATATCCCATCCATTAGCCTCTGAAAAGTCAATGCCACTCCATATAGGCCAAATGATATGATCTTGAACTGATGAAAGCCAAAGGGTGTGAAAAGCTTTCTTCTCCCAGGATTCTGGCATCAAAGGTATTTGCCCGTATCCCTTTGTGAGTCTAAAGTGGATATATATTTGGCGGCTGAATCTCTTCTAGATGTTCATCAATACCTTGCATTAAGAAAGCAGATTGGGAGAGGCAACCTAGTGCCAGAGGATATGGAAAAATCTAATATACTCAATTAGGTTTTTTTTGCCTCTGTTTTCACGAACAAGGTCAGCTCCCGGACTGCTGCACTGGGCAGCACAGCATGAGGAGGAGGTCAACAGCCCTCTGTGGAGATATAAGTAGTTCAGGACTATTTAGACCAGGCCTGCACAACTCGTAAAGTGGTGAGGGCCACGTTACTCCAAAGAAAAAAGCTGAGGGCAGAAATCCCCCAGTCCCGCAGAAACACTCCCCCCCAGCGCAGCCCGGTCCTGCGGAAACAAGCCCTCCTTCCCCAGCGCTGCCACACCAAAACAGCTGTGGGCCAAAAAGGAAGGTTGGGGGTTGAAGGAGGGTGATACTTTATTAAGAATTTTTCAAATGAAACAAACAATTTTTTAATTTTTTTTTTATGAATCATGGGAAAAATTAAAAACACCTGTTCCGTTGAAAGAAAACATTTGTACTTTTCATAATTACCTTGCAGCCTTGGGGAGCCCTGCGCCCTTTAAATCCCAGCCCCAGCCTGGCCCTGGGAGTCATGGCTGGGATTCAAAGGGCTCTGGGCTGGCCGGAGTCACGGGAAACAGTGAGCCCTTTAAATCTCATCTGCGGCCGGGATTCAAAAGGCTCTGGGCTGGCTGCAGCCGCAGGAAGAACTGAGCCCTTTAAATCTCAGTCGCAGCCAGGATTCAAAGGGCTCTGGGCTGCCCGCAGCTGCTGGGAGCCCTGAACCCTTTAAATCTCAGCCGCCGTGAGGATTCAAAGGACTCTGGGCTGGCCGCAGCCACCTGGGAGCCCTTTAAAACCCAGTCCCAGCCCATCCGCCAGAACCGCGGTGGGGACTTAAAGGGCTCAGGGCTCCCCCCAGTGGTGGGGAGCCCTAAGCCCTTTAAATCTCAGCAGTGGACGGGATTCAAAGGGTTCTGGGCACCCTGCAGCGATGAGGAGCCCTGAGCCCTTTAAATCTCAGTCACAGTCTGGAGCCCTTTCAAGCCATGGAAGCCGGTGTCCCACTGGGGAGGGGGCCAGTGGTGTGCCTGAAAGTCCCACCCCCGCAGCTGTGATTGGGCAGAACTCAACCACCGGCACTGCTGGCTCCTGCCTGCAGGCAGGTACACCACCAGGAGCTGCCCCACGAAGCGCCACCCACGCCAGTCCTGCTACTTTGCTTGTGATGGTGAGCGAGCACAGTGTTTCCCATGTGTGCGGGGTTTAGAATCCCCCCACGGGCCGCACAGTGAGCCTCCGTGGGCCGCATGCGGCCTGCGGTCCTGTCATGGTATAAATCCCCACTCTGAACCTTAGAGTCCAAAAGATGAGGTACCAGCATGAATTCCTCTAAGCTCAATTACCAGCTTAGAACCTGTAGTGTTGCCACCAACCAGGACTTGGAGTGCCTGGTACACTCTGGTTCACCTAAAACCTTCCCTGGGGACACTAAGACCCAGACCCCCTGGATCTTAGCACTAGGAAAGTAAACTCTTTCCCCCACTGTTGCCTCTCCCAGGCTTTCCCTCCCTGGGTTACCCTGGAAGATCACTGTGATTCAACTCCTTGAATCTTAAAGCAAAGGGAGATGCACCTTCCCACCCTCCTCTTTTCCCCTCCCCAAGAGGTAATACAGATTTAAGCTCTATGAATCTAAAACAGAGGACATTCCACCTTTCCCCCTCCCTTCTCTCTCCCTGTCTCCCACCAATTCCCTGGTGAGTACAGACTCAATTCCCTTCAGCCTCAACAAGGGGGAAAAAATCCACCAGGTTTTAAAAAAGAAAAGTTTTTAATAAAAGAAAAAAAAAGTTGTCTCTGTAATTTAGATGGTAAATGTTACAGGGTCTTTCAGCTTATAGACACTAGAGAGAAGCCTTTCCCCCAGCACAAATACAAATTAAAATCCTTCCAGCAAAATACACATTTGCAAATAAAGAAAACAATCAAAAAGACTAAACAGCCTTCTACTGGTACTTACTATTTGAATAGAAAATTTGAGAGCATGTAGGTATGTCTGGTCACTCTCAGAAACCAGAGAAAACAACAGACAAACAAACAACACAAAACAAAGACTTCCCTCCACCGAGATTTGAAAGTATCTTGTTTTCTGATTGGTCCTCTGGTCAGGTGGTCCAGGTTCACTGCTTGTAACTCTTTAAGGTAAAAGAGACATTAACCCTTAACTATGTGTTTATGACAGGGCCATATGTTGTGCAGGCCTGATTTAGACTCTTCATTCACTGAAAATTAAGAAAGAGACTAGAAAAACACAGGAAAAAAGCTTCAGAAACACATACCCTCTGCCATCGAAAAACACTGCTCTGAAAAGTGGCATTTTTTCAAACAGCCAAAGAAGTGGTCTATATAGTAGCAAAGTTGTCAAATTTTCACAAGAGGGTGAAAGATGAAAACAGAGTCTATGATGCAAGATCACCAATGTACGTCTTTCCCTGGCTAAGCATGGATTAGCTATGCAAGGGCAGGATGAGAGAGAAGCCTGCAAACTGTGGAAATTTGCTGGAATAATGGAATTTGTTCCACAATATGATGAAGCATTCACAAATAATAATAATTAAAATTAAAATTAAAATTAATAGTAAAGCTGATACATTACATTTGGTTGTAGCAAAGGCCTTCCAAATGAACTGGATGGCCACAGTATTTTTTCACACACCAGAGGGCTTGTTTACCTTCTTTTCACAGCCTAGCACTCAGCATGCTCGCATGGAGGGTCAGGAGACCCTTTCAGTAAAACTGGGATTCTCTAGTTTAAATTACATGAGACGGGCCTGCAAGCGGGAAAATGCATCTGCTGTAAAAACTCCATGAGAGCCCTTCTCAGGAGTTTGGTGAGACTGTCAGACCCTCCGTAATGAAGATTTATTAAAGCGTTCAGTTTGTTGAAGAATGGGCAAAAAATAGATTTTCGTGTGACCAAAGAGAGGAAGAAGTGTATTCATGGGCTTACATTTTACCGATCTCCGTGCAGGGCAAGACAGTATAATTTTGGTTTTATATTTTGAAGGGTGACCAGGACAACCAGAATGACCATGGGGAAGCTTCTGTTGTGGCTCCTGCCGTCCCTGTGGTGCATAAGGAAGAACGCAAGTAGTGTGCCATGTGTGAAGGGGACGAAAAAGTCTTGGGCTATCCCTCATTTAAACATAGTTACATGGCATATTGCCAAAAGGATCTGGGAGGAAAAACACAGACCTCGATACTGGAATTTGTGTGGGATTTTGTGGAAAAAAAAACCCAAACACTCATGAAAGATTATGTGTCAATTATACTGACATGGTACCAGTTGAGGTTGGGCTTGCTGAATCAGGATGGGGCTTACCACCTGTCGGGGAAAAGACCACCACCTTGTTAATTGATCAGACAGCCTGAGGCTCCTTTAATTGAGAAATCATCAATACATGCGTGCACACATGGAGAGACAGCGTGTCCCCTAGCAATGGTTAAGCCGCTCTCCCGAACTGATTTTTGCCACAGCTTATAAAGCGTAAAACCGCAAATTATTATATTTGCTTACACATAAATCATAACCTTATTTGGCAATCATATGACATACGTTGCAGAAGAGCAATTAACATTATCCTTATATGGTAGGTATAACATATGTAAAATTGCAAGCTCTTATCTTTTACTTCCTTAAGGATGTTTACATGACTGTCAGAAGACCCTGACATCAGTTACCCTACTTGCGGTCTAGCTGACCTGCCTCGTAAGGCCCTTTGGGACTCAGTGTCCAGTGTTCAGTTCCTGATTCTGGCCAGTTGTTGCTATGCTGATACTTGGATTATTTATGCTAACGCAGGCCTTTTAATATGTTACTGTAGGGCAGTGGTGAGCTGGTTCTTAGGGGAATTTTTCCCTTATGCTAGCAGCATGATCATGGTTTGTGTATAACGGAACTGCCTTCTGGGAGTGCAGTTCCGCAGTGGTTATGTTAGCAACTTATTTCTTATGTGTTAGTACTTTAGGCCTATGATTTTATAATTTAGTATAAGCAGATTAGATCTGTTGTAAGGGGGGGGCAAATTTCCCTGTCAGGAGATATTTATACATAGGAGAATATGAAAAAGTGGAAGTATGCACACCAACTGGAAGAGTCCAGTCAATTGAGATGATATTCCTGGGTCATCTACCATAGAAGGGGATTGGGCACACTGACTGTCATAAACATAGAGAAAAGAGTTACATAAAATCCCTCCTGGGTAGTGGACTAAATTGCTTTACCTGTAAGGGGTAAAGAAGCTCAAATAACCTGTTTGGCACCTCACTAAAAGGACCAATAAGGAAAGAAGATACTTTCAAATCTCTGGTGGGGAGGGGAGGTTTTGGTTGTGGTCTTCGTTTTTTCCCTCTCCAGATGGAGAGAGAAACCAAGCAACCCCATCTCCTAAACATATCCTTGAAATAATTCATTTAAGAATTGCAGAAATTGTTAGGCAAAGAAACGCATTAGGTTATCTTTTGTTTTAGCTTCTGAATTCTCCCTATGCTAACGGGTAGTTTTATTTCTGTTTCGTAACTGTGAAGGTGAGTCCAGAGGGGAATCCGCTGTGTTTTAAATTTTCTTCTTTCCTTGTAAAGTTACCTTCCATCCTGATTTTGCAGGTGTGATTCTTTTACTTTTTTTCTTTATAATAAAGTTCTTCTTTTAGGAACCTGATTGATTTTAGTGTCCTAAAGATAAAGGATCCAGTCTATAGTTTTATTAAAGCAACTGGCTTGTGTATTATTCTCAAGCCTTTCCAGAAAAGAGGGTGAAGGGTTTCAGTGATATTTTGGGGGGAATATGGATTCCAAGTGACCCTTCCCTGAATGTCAAGTATCAGAGGGGTAGCCGTGTTAGTCTGGATCTGTAAAAGCAGCAAAGAATCCTGTGGCACCTTATAGACTAACAGCTCATGCTCCAAAACATCTGTTAGTCTATAAGGTGCCACAGGATTCTTTGCTGCCTTCCTTGAATTTTTGCCTACAGCACTTGGTGGTGGCAGCAATACCGTCCAAGGACAAGGAAGGGAATTTGTGCCTGGGGGAACTTTTTAACCTAAGCTGCTAGAAATAAGCTTAGGGGGTCTTTCATACAGGTCACCACATCTGTACCCGAGAGTCTAGAGTAGGGAGCGAACCCTGACACTGACCCACCAGATCCCTTCCAGGATTGTGTCCCTGTTGGTCACATTAGCCCATTTTGCATCACATTGGGAGCTCATGTGGACTTTTTTGTCCTCTATAACCACCGTTCTGCGCCCTAGCCAATGGATTTGTCCCTCAGTATATTCAGGTGAAAGCATGATTCAGGATTATCATATGGAAAAGGAATTGTTCTTGGGTTGTTGTTACAGTGATGTCACAGGAGTTTAATTCCCTGAGTTCCTGGTAATCTCAACATGCTGAGATGCCAGCTGCTCCCTCCTCAGCCACTAACCCCAGAGAGGAACAATAGTTCGGTGCCAGGCACACACATGTTTCAGCAAAGGGCTCATTCCACAAGAAAGAGGTAAACAGGTGGGAAGATGCTCTCAGAGACACAGGGAAATTAGAATGTGTCCCAACAACTAAACGGGGATATGGTTGAGGTCTATAAAATCATGACTGGTGTGGAGAACACAAAGAAGAAAGTATTGTTAGTCTTGTTTACTACTTCTCATAACATAAGAACTAGGGGTCACCAAATGAAATTGATAGGCAGCAAGTTTAACACAAATAAAAGGAAGTTCTTCTTCACACAACTCAGTCAACCGATGGACTCCCTTGCCAGAGGATATTGTGAAGGCCAAGACTATAACAGGGTTAAAAAAAAAGAACTTGACAAATTTATGGAGGATAGGCCCATCAGTGGCTATTAGCCAGGGTGGGCAGGGATGGTTTCCCTAGCCTCTGTTTGCCAGAAGCTGGGAATGAATGACAGGAAGCTGCCGTCCCATGCCCTGCGTCTAGAGCCGTGATACTGTGAGTGTCAGGAAGCACCTTTCGTAGGGGGTGGTACATGCAGGCAAGTCCAGGGCCATGTGAAGCTACCTGCACCTCTTCAGCAAATGAGATCTACCCCAGGGAAGTGCCCCACACCCCAACCCTCTGCCCCATCCCTGAGCCCTCTTGCACACCTTTACTCCATCCCAGGGCCGAACCCCAACCTCCTGCCATCTCCTGAATCCTAAGTCTTGCCCAGATTCCCACTCCCACCCCAAGCTCCTGCTCTGAGCCCCCTCCTGCACTCCAAAAGTTTTATCCCCAGAGCCCACACCCACAGTTGGAGCCCTCCCCCTCTCCTGCACCCACCTTCCTACCTCTCCCGCAGCCCCCTCCTCATCTCTGAACCCCTCATCTTTGTGCCCATTCTGGATCCTATTAGGCGTCACAAATTCTAATAGCCCTGGGCCCCCAGAAGAGTTAATCCAGCCCTGCTCATATATCACTACAAACTAAATTATTCAGGCTTTGCTCAGGAGACGGAGAGACAGAAACCATCTACCTTACATTCTTCTGGGAAGCCAGTGGGCTCGTGGGACCAGTGATGTAGTTAGAACAGAATAATTGGGTGGGCTGAGTCTTCAGGAACCCCAATGCCCCCTACAGAGACAGATTAGGATTTTGACTCAACCAGAAAATTGAGGTACCCTCTCCATCCCTTCTTCAGCTCCTTTCCTGCTGGGGAAATGGTGTCAAAGGCAAAGGGGTTTACACTCAGCACTCCTGTTAGGGAATGAGGTCAGGCCACTCTGTCAAGCAGTGGGGGGCTTATTCTTCTTCCCCCGCCCAGCGATTCTGAGATGCTGGGCTTACCCCACTCCTACGCTCAGCACAATTCCAGAACCCCAACCCGCTCTCCAGGAGTTGGGTGTGGGGAGAGGGGCAATCCCCTGCACCCGGACCTCGCTTCAGCAGAGGAGTGGTGGCTAGGAGGAATGGATCAGGGTAACACCATTGCCCCAGGATGTGTAGCTAGTCCACTACTGGCCCAAACCCGTCCACACAAGGCACACCCCCATCTGGCATAAGAGACCTGGGAATCAGTGCTCCGGACTGGCAGGAGAGGGATACAGCTGGGCACCAGACTGGGATCGGGAGTCCCAGCTGGTGGATTGGGCTTGGATGCTCAGAGGGTGGCCCCCGTCCGCCACCCCTGGCCCACTCATGGCTACACCCCTACTTCAACCCAGCCTTGTGTCCCTGTGTCTCCGAGAGCATCTTCCCATCTGTTTGCCCCTTTCTTGTGGAAGCAGCCTGTGCTGAACCCCGTGTGAGCCTAGGCCCTGTCACCAAAGTGCTCTGTGCTCAGTGTTTTACGGGGTCAAGGTGTGAAGCTGACCTTTGCCCTCAGACTGCTTTCTCCCAGCCAGACCATCTAAGATGAGGCTCCTGTGTCTGTTCCTCTATTGTTTGCAATGGATGCAAACACCGTTCTGGTGACTGTGTGGAAACTCCTGGCATCCTTGTGGCACTCCCACATTCCCCTCTGAAATCCTCCTCCTTATTCCTTGTTTCTCATGGAGAAGGGAAGGGTCCTCCCTTACTGGAAGGATCCAAAGGAAATTTCCATGTGTTTGTAATGCAAGAAAGGGGGCTGCCAACGAGTAATCAGCCCCATATTATTATTCTATTTTATTTTATTTCAGCTAGATCACAGCTGTGATGGCCCCATTGTTACCACTCATCCACCCTCGAGGTAGCCATGTAACCAATCAGAACAATATGATGACAAGCCTGGATTCTTGGAATAGAGCCTGCAGCAGGGCTGGTGCTGCAGTCCAATTAGGTAGTATCACCCCATGTCCCCTGTGATTTAGCCTCCTGCAGTTTGCCATTGGCCGTGAGAGGGGTTAAAGCTGGTGCACACAAAGCCAAGCAGCTGAGTTTCCCTAATGGCCAAGTGGCCCCCAAGGGAATGTGCAAACATGCTTCATAAATACAGTTGCCTCCTATCTGAACAGATACTGCCTGCTGCCCTGCAACTTCTTCAGTGACTCCTTGTCCTTTAGGGTGAAGACCTCTGGTGTCAGCGGCTCCTCTTCTAGCAGGAATTGGGTATGTTGGCAGGTTTCACTGTCTTTACAATGGGAAGTGAAGGGTAAAGGCTGCAAGCTGTTTAAATCTGAAGATGTTCTGTGCCACCGCAGCAAACTCAACTGAGCTGTCAGAGTGACTCTGTAACAGGGGCAGGAGGACAGGCAGCAAAGTGCTTAGTGAGTTATTCAATTCCACAGACACCTGAGGTAGGAGTATTAAAAGCATGATGTCTCAAGTCAGGATTTCTCAAGGGATCCCACTTCCACAGATACTGTAGGCTCTGAGCCTGATCCTGCCAGGGGCTCAGTGAAAGGAGACCCCAAAGAATTCAGTGACTAGTTCCCAAATTCACTCAGGTTTATTTCCTCCTGAAAATTTAATCAGCAAATGAATTTTCAAAGATTTTATTCTCTGCTTTGATTGTGAAGGCAGGAATTCAGGGCTGCATTGCTTTGTAGTAACAGGTCAGAGAAAGCATATTTTCCCCTTATAGTTACTATAGTTACAGGGCTACTGGCATCTCCTTCCCCTCTCTGGTCTCTGAGTGCCAAATGTCAGGCCTTGTAGCCTTCCTGCACCTGCTGTGGAATCCCACCATTCCCCCACCCTCAACTGTGGATCAACTGTGCTTGTCAAGCAGGTCCAAGTGGGTTCAGCACCTGTGGTTGACATGTGTGTACTAAGGTACAGAGGTGTAAATGTTAGGCCAAAACTATTCATTGTAATACAGATATTACAAACCAAACCCTCATGCCATGCCTGTATATCGAAATCAAGCAGCAGAGTTGTTAGAATCTCTGCAGGAAGGAGCAGGGGTAACTTTACTGCTTAATGGCTTTGGATTTAGAAAGTGTTTCAGAAGTGCTCCACATACTGCTTGCAATGGGCTTAACTCTTTGTTCAGTGGACATTTGTGTGATACTGTCTCCTGGTAACTGACTAGAAGCTGTTTCTAACATTTATATTCAGAGTCATGCATTCAATAACTCTGCAAGACTTGTGCAAGACTTTCCAAAAAGTAAGAAGAGACGCGAACCGCTGGTCTGTGTTTCAGCAAAAAGTTTAGCTGAGGTTCAGGAAAGGGGAGTGGTATAATAGCTGTATGTAATTGTCCCAGGTCTCCAATTACATGAGCATGGTTGAAGTAACTTGTACTCCCAAGTGGATATTAGTGCAATGACATGTTTGAAGTATTGACCCGTTTGTGAAGCCAACTCCTCCCCTGCACAGCTGAAAAAACTGTCAGTGTTAGCTTGTAATTTTCCTAATATCTACAGACTGTTGCATGGGGAGAGGATGCAGGTCTCAGGGGTATAAAGAAAAATCTGTAGGATGATCGAAGTCTCTGGATTCCATCAACATTGGCCAGGCAAAGCACTTCAGCTTCCCTTGGAGGGTTTCTTGGGGTTCAGAGTATATCACTGGGAGCCTTTGATAAGTGTGAGTTAATAGAGCCTGGTTCTGATTGAATTTACGTACGAAAGTCTGGCGGGTGGCTGTTGATGTCACTGTCATTAAATTAAGTACCTGACCCTAAAAATTTATCTCATATGCAGCGAAGAGGCAGTTGCATATCCTGAACTGTCAGGAGTGCAGAAAAAAATAATTCATATAATGAAGCTATAAAACACATTTAAAAATCTTAACAGTGTAGGACAAATAAATATAATGACCGTATTCACCATGCACTTGCATGTGTTTATACACATGGCATGATACAAGGGACCACACTCAGAAGTAGGGGGCCAGAAATGGTATCTGTGTGAAGGGTATAACAGAGTTCAAAAAAGAACTATATAAATTCATGGATGATGGATCACTTGATGATGACGTATTCGGCTCATTCGCTGTGGGGCACCTGGCCTAAGCCACTGTTGAAGACAGGATGCTGGGCTAGATGGACCTTTTGTCTCACCCAGCATGGCCACTCTTATATTTTTATGATTTAAGGGCACAATGATAAAATCACACAGCAATCAAGTAGGATATGGAATTCACAGCCACAAGATATCAATGGGGGAAAGATCTTAGCAGGATTCAAAAAGGGACTGAGTAATCTGAAAATCCAGTTAGAGTAGAGGATTGTTTTAAAAAAGTTTTGGAGAAGCTCTAAACCTTCCTGATTTACACCACAAAATATGTCTAACTAGTGGGTGTCAGGGGGAAACTTCCTGGGAGCAGACTATTTCATAGCTGCCTAATTAGGGCTACTTTCACCTTCCTGTGAAGCATCTGGACATGGCCACTGGTTACTGGGGTAGATGGACTACAAGTCTGATCCAGTCTGGCTAATCAGATCTGTGTAAATCCTAGAGTAAGTTTTTGCTTATCTACCTTCATGCTCTGGGAGTCTGTAGATTTGCACTGAGAGCAGAATGGTTTCTTGATCATCTAATTTCCTCCTTCTTTTCTTTTAGAAAGAATATTTCAGAACTCCTCAGACCTGCCCAGTACAATATGTCGGCTGTCAATGACACTAAATTTAAATCTGTAATATTCCTTCTAACCAGGCTACCAAGTCATGGAGACGCACATCTCTGGATTTCTATCTCATTCTGCTTCATGTATGTTATTTCAATAGTAGGAAATTCAGTCATTCTGTTCATTATAAAAATAGATTCAAGCCTCCATGAGCCCATGTACATTTTCCTTTACATGTTGGCTACCACAGATCTTGGCATATTGATAACTACCATGCCAACAATACTGGGCATATACTTGTTTAACTCTAGGGAGATCAGCCTCGATGCCTGTTTAGCCCAGCTTTTCTTCATCCATGTGCTTCATTGTATTGAATCCTCCGTGCTATTGTTGATGGCCTTTGACCGTTTCATCGCGATCTATAACCCGCTGAGATATACTTCCATCTTAACCCTGCCGAGAATAGCCAAGATGGGACTGGTGGCTGTGCTAAGAGCTACGGTCATAATACTTCCACTCCCCTTTCTCCTGAAACGGTTCCACTACTGTCGAGCCAATGTCCTCTCCCATTCCTACTGTGTGCACCGGGAGATCATGAACATGGCTTGTTCAGACATCACAGTCAATATTATCTATCGATTGTTTACTAAACTCTTCCAGATGGGGTTGGACTCGCTGCTCATCTTCCTCTCTTATGTGATGATCCTCAAAACAGTGCTAAGCATCGGGTCCCACGAGGAGTGCCTGAGGGTCCTGAACACCTGCTTCTCGCACCTCTGTGCCCTCCTGCTCTTCTACACACCAGAGATCAGCTTGTCTGTGATACAGAGCTTTGAGAAGGGCTCCTTACCGTTACTTCAAATTGTCCTGGGCTACATCTCCCTGCTTCTCCCCCCGCTGATGAACCCAATTGTGTACAGTGTGAAAAGCAAACACCTTCGTGAGAGGATAATCAGGGTGTTCATCAAATGAAGGCTCAGTTCATCACTTAGGTCCAGTGACATGGGAGACGAAAAAAATGGGCCACCTATTGCATCCTGGACCCTTACATCTAATATGGCATGAGTTACTGATCTCCACTCTGAAGAGAGGTTCAGGAAGGGTCTAAGGCTGATGAGGGAGGACAGGGATGGTGAGGGAGGACTGGACACTGAGGGAGGGAGACCAAGGCAGGGAGCAGCATTTACAGAGTGACTTTTTGTGGCGAGCCAGGGGATCAATGGGATTTTGGCCCATAAGGAGCCATATTCATGGTCACTGTTACCTCACAATTCCTGTTGATAATCAATAAAGAGAAGGGATGTGGATGCTGTTTCCCATTACACCTGGTCTGTCACTGTTCCATGTCTGGCTAAACATCCAAGGGCTATCAAACAAGCTGCAGAGCTGTTCTGCAGTCGCAGTCCTGGCCCTTCCGGGTGCAGCATGATCCACGGGTGCTGCACCAGCTGGGGACAGGGGTTATTCAAGGGGCCCGGTAAATCCATTTTCGCCTGCACTCTCAGTCCAGTGTTTGAGACTGAACGGTGTCAGAGACGTGATTAATGCAGGAATGCCAGGAGAAACCATTTAGGCAACCCCTTCATTAATGGCTTTGCACACAGCACACCTGCTCAGTCCACTCCCCGCTGAGGCAGAGCAGAACTGCATGTGTGAGGAATGGTCTGACACACAGGAGTCCTGGTAAGAGACTCAGGCCTAGGTTCCCTCCCCTTCTGCTCCATTTGTGCTGCCCCAGCAATGCAAAACTGTGGAAACCGGCCTCAGCTCAGGCCCAGCGAGCTCCTATCCCAGCCCAGCCCATTCAGTGTAAGGTGAGCAGCTTTACAAAAGGGAAAAGTGGGACTTAGGCCAGAAGCCCTGTTCCCTCAGTGACTTCACCCCTGCCCCTCTTCTTTCCCCTTGAGACCCAATTCCCTGCTCCTCCTCTTCCACTCAGACTCCATCCCCTATTCAAGCCAGAAGCCAGAGCTGGGCCACAGAAAGAGCTGATCAGGGAGCCAGAGCCTCTGTGAGGAGCCTCCAGCTGCCCTGGACAGGAAACTGGGGGGACAAGAGAATGCACCAGTCTATGTCTTTGTCCCTCAGAAATCATCCCCAGAGAAGGTGGAGAATCTGGGAATCCCCACAGCAGCCTGGGCTCCTGGGGTAGATGTAACCGTGCTTTTGTGGATCACCACTGAAAAATACCAAATTGAGGAAAAACTTCTGAGAAAAAGGCAGACAGACCCCAAAACTAGTGGTTATTCTCCTATGACATATACCAAGGATGACCACAGTGAGTGGGGTGAGGTGAGGGAGCAGAGAGGGGCACAATAAAGGAACTTTTCTTTGTAGGACTCAACCATATGAGGTAGAAGACACTGCCTCACATGCACTGTTCTGCTCACAACTTTATGTTTAAGAATCCTGCTTGTGGCATTTTCCCTAATTAATATGCGATGACTTTCCTCCTTGAAGAAAAAATTACTTTCCTTCACTCAGACTTTGTGCTTGTGAGTGGAGAAGTGTTGGCTTTCAAGGGCACCACGGGGTGGTGTGTAATTTTCCCAGTTTAGTGGATGGGGGGCTCGAGCCGCTTCTCTGTTGTGTTTTGTGAAAAGGAACCCCTAGAGATTGAAGGCTGCCCTGGTTGCTTCTGCCTCCACCTGGCAGAAGGCTGACATCTGTCAAACTCCTGCTCCTTTCCAGCCTCAGTTTCCTCCTCGTCAGTTTGTCCCCATCGGTTCTTGTGCCAACACTGTATTTTAGCTGCAGGAGCTCATCTCCCTCCCTGGTGTTTACTCCCCTGATATATTTATAGAGCAATGGCTCACCCATGATCACAGCCGAGAAGGGAATTAAACATACCTGTCCTGAGTCACAGCGCAGTGCCTAGACCACAGCAGCAGGCTTCCAGCCAGCTGAGTGGTGACAGGCCTGGATGGAATCTCTGCTGCTCTTGCAGAGCTCCCCCTCCCGGCCATGCTGCAGAGAGCAGGGATAGCAAGGAGCCAGTTAGGGAAGTTTGATTCTCCAGCCTGTTCTCCCCCAGCCACAGCACAGTTTAGAGCAGCCTGGGCACTTGGCTAACCTCTGCCTGACTTTAACAACTTCCAAGAGCACAGCACACTCTGGCCATGTCCGTGCTGATCAGGGCCACCACAGAGTGTCCCCTGGGGGCTTGAGGTGGCCCTACAGGTGCCCTGCTCTTCCCTCAAGGGTTCTTGCAATCACTTACTCTCAAGCTGGAATATTTAAAACAAGAGCTCCCTTTGAGGTGTCACATTTATTCAGTTTTCTCCAAAACACAAGGTCCCCTACCCTCCAACTTGACCAGTCTGTCACCCTTGTTGCTGGTGTCTACATTGCTTCAGACTTGCTGCAACCCCATTTCCCTTGAGCCCCCCACCCACATCTTTTATCACTAAGCCCTACCCCTGCTGCTCCACTTCACCTGAGGCTCCGCCTCCCGGCCACGCCAGAGCCAGGCCGTGGTAAGAGCTACTGTGATGTTTTATGATCAAAATGTGGCCACATAGATCACTTTCACCACCACTGTTATATATTTGCAACACACTTGTACAAAACGCGGCATGTAAGATGTCTATGAAAAGGTTATGATTTGCCGGTTATGCTTGTGCTATCTCCATGCATGTATCATTTTTAGATTTGAAGGCAGGACTATTGTCTCTATACCTGGATTTCAGATGTTTGCTCCTGAGGTAACACCCACAAAGTTGTTAGCCTGCAAATCTTGGAGGGACTATTCAAATTAAGGACTCACGAATAAACGCTTAACTGACAATGGACCATGAGAGACGCCCATCTACACTGGATAGACTGTCCCTCAAATGTACTGTCCGGGTATAGGTAATGATTTCCTGCTGTGACTAAGCAAAGTTATGATGGAGATCTGACTGGCCATGGGATTCTAAACCCCAATTTGTCAGCTGCAATTTTCCAGTAGCTGTTCTGGGGCTGTGTTAGAAACAGTAGGTTTGCTTGCACATGGCCAAAGCTATAAAAGGCCATAAAAAGAAATGCCTTCATTTTGCATCTTTCCTGCTCAAGCCTCTGGTCTATGAATTTATACTAATGGGAGCATCTAACGAATGCCCTGAGGTCCTTCCAATCATTTTTAAGCAACCAGAGACGTATCAAGCTAGCAGCTTATTTCATCATTGCTACAAATCTGAAAGAAGAATTTTTCATTTATTGTACATATTTGACTCTGTAACAGGTTGCTGGCCAGGAGGCCCGGAGCCAGGCCTCTGTTAGCCCAGCTCCAATTAAGAAGTATTAATTGGGGCTGGCTGGGTATGCCATGCCTAACTGGTGAAACAGAAGCACCTGTGGGCCTTATTGGCAGGGGGCTATAGAAAGCTGGCAGGAAGGCAGTGGGGAGGGGGGAAGCGGTGAAGAGCAAGGGAAGGGAGGAGCCACAGGCTATGTGTCCCCACTGGCTGGAGAAGCTAATTATCCCACAGGTTATTGGTTTGCATCTGTCTGTAACTAGAAGGTGGTGGGAGCTGACACTGTTAATAAAAGAACCACGGGTGATTACACTTGGAGAAGGTCTCTGGCTGATTTCTGTGAGAGCAAGCAAAGGCCTCATTACAGACTCCTTTAACCAATTATAAGTCTTGCTTTTTTTTTTTTAATAAATAAAGCTTTAGATTACAGATAACAAAGCATTTGTATCAGTGTGATTTTTGGGTAAGATCTCAGTTATATATTGACCTGGGTGCACAGTTCGTCCTTTGGGATCAAATGAACCTGTTCTTACATTACATTGGTTCCAAAGACCCACACATCTTTCAATCTAGTGTTCTTGATGGGGATATAAGGACTGGAATATCTAAGGAAACTGCTTTTATGACTTCTTGTTAGCCAGTGCGGTGAAACAGAAGTTTATTATGTATTCCTGCTTCTGTATATCTCCTGGGAGAATAACCATGAGTTTTGGGGTCTGTCTTCCCTATTTCTCAGCAGTTTGTCCTGAATTTGGTATGCACAGTTGTGACCCACAGAAGAACGGCTACATCTACCCCAGAGGCTGAGGCTGCTGAGGAGATTCCCACTCTCTACCTTCTCTGGGGATGTGTCCTGAGGGGGAGAGACATAGGTTGACACATTCTTTTGTTCCCCCTCACAGCGGCTCTGGCTCACTGGCCCAGCTCTGGTTTCTGGCCTGGACAGGGGCTGGAGCCTCGGTGGAAGAAGAGGAGCAGGGAGTGGGACCTCTGGGAGGAAGAGAGCGGTAGGGGCAGGGTCACAGAGGGAACCTGTGTCCAGCTGTGTCCAGTTTTTGCCTTTTGAAAAGGTGCTCACCCTACACTGAATGGGCTGGGCTGGGCTAGGACGAAAGGTTCATCTAGCCCAGCATCCTCTCTTCGACAGTAGCTTAGGCCAGGTGCTCACAGGGAATGAACAGAACAGGTCATTGTCAAGTGATCCTTCGTCCATGAATGTACGTAGTTCTCTTTTGAAATCTGTTATATCCTTCACATAGACACCCTTTCTGGCCCTGCACTTCTGAGTGTGGCCCTTTGTATCGTGGCAAGTGCATGGTGAAAATGGTCATTGTATTTATCTGTCCTGCACTGTTGCTATTTTAAAATGTATTTTATTGCTTCATTATATGATTTATTTTTTGTGCGCTCCCTGACGGTTCAGGATATGCAACTGCCTCTTTCCACCCTATGAGATAAATTTTTAGAGTTAAGTCCTTAATTCAATAACAGTGATATCAGCAGCCTCACGCCAGAGTTTCATGTGTAAATTCAATCAGAACCGGGCTCTATTAAGTCACCCTTACCAAATGTTTCCAGTGATATTCTCTAACCCCCAAGAAACCCTCCAAGAGAAGCTGAAGTGCTTTGCCAATGTTGATGGAATGCAGAGACTTTGATCATACCTACAGGCTTCTCTTTAACCTCACAGGACCTGCATCCTCTGCCCATGCAACAGTCTGTAGATATTAAGAAAATTTCAAGCTAACACTGACAGTTATTTCAGCTGGGCAGCAGAGGAGCTGGCATCACAAATGGTCAATACTTTAAACACTGGTATTGCACTAATGTCCACTTGAGTGTACAAAAAGAACAGGAGTACATGTGGCACCTTAGAGACTAACACATTTATTTGAGCATGAGCTTTCATTACTTCAGCCATGCTTATGTAATGGGGACTCGGGTCAATTACATACAGCTACTATACAACTCCCCTTTCCTGCACCTCAGCTAACCTCTTTGCAGAAGCACAGACCAGCAGTTCGGATCTCTCATGACTTTTTGAAAAGTCTTGCACAAGCCTTGCAGAGTTACTGAGTGCATGACTCTGACTATAAGTGTTAGAAACAGCTTCTAGTCAGTTACCAGGAGATAGTACCACACAGATGTCCACTGAACAAAGAGTTAATAGCCCAAACCCATTGCAAACAGTATGTGGAGCACTTCTGAAACACTTGCCAAAGCCAAAGCCAATAAGCAGTAAAGTTACCCCTGCTCCTTCCTGCAGAGATTCTAACAACTCTGCCACTGGCTTTCAATATACAGGCATGGCATGAAAGTTCTGTTTGTAATATTTGTATTACAATGAATAGTTTTGACATAACATTTACACTTCTGTACCTTAGTACACACGTCAACCACAGGCAGGGCCGGCTCCAGGCACCAGCCGAGCAAGCTGGTGCTTGGAGCGGGAGATTCCAAGGGGCGGCATTCTGCTGGGAGCGATGCCAGGTCTGCAGCAAGCCTGCCTGCCAGAGTAACGCGGAGCCCTCCCAGCAGGATGCGCTGCTGGAGGGGCCACATGGCAAGCGCCCCGCTTAAGGAAGCCCTGGCTGCCCCCTTCTCTGTCTCCCCCCCTACTGGCGGGGGTGTGCACACTTCTGTCCGGGGTCTGCGGGTTGGGAGTCCCCCTGCACCCGCTGCCCCGCAGGTATTTTTTTTCCTTTTTTTTTTTAAATGTTTTTTCTTGCCTTTGCTTTTCCGGCTGGCAGGCAGGTTTGTTTCGCCCTCTGTCATGGTATACTTCCCCAATCTGAACCTTAGAGTCCAAAAAATGGGGTACCAGCATGAATTCCTCTAAGCTTAATTACCAGCTTAGATCTGATAAGCTGCCACCACCCAAAAAATTATAGTGTTTTGGGGCACTCTGGTCCCCCAAAAAACCTTCCCTGGGGACCCCAAGACCCAAATTTCTTGAGTCTTACAACAAAGGGGAATAAACCATTTCCCCCCTTCTCCTTTCTTCCTCCCAGATCTTTCCCACCCTGGGTTATCCTGGAGAGATAGACAGATTCAAGCTCCCTGAATCTAAACAAAGGGATTCCACCTTTCCCCCCTCCCTTCTCTCTCCCTGTCTCTCACCAATTTCCTAGTAAGTACAGACTCAATTCCCTTGAGCCTCAACAAGGGGAAAAAATCAAACAGGTCTTAAAAAGCAAAACTTTTAATAAAAAGAAAGAAAAAAAAGTAAAAGTTACAGGGTCTTTCAGCTTATAGACACTAGAGAGAAGCCTCCCCCCAGCAAAATACAATTTAAAATACTCCCAGCAAACTACACATTTGCAAATACAGAAAACAATCAAAAGACTAAACTTTTCCTGTTGCTTACTAAAATTAAACAGAAGAGATTTTTTCAGAAAGATTGGAGGAATCTGCTTACATGTCTGGTCCCTCTCAGAATCCAGAGAGAACAAAGGCAAACCCAAAAAACACAAACAAAGGCTTCCCTCCACCAAGATTTTTAAAGTATCTTGTTTCCTGATTGGTCCTCTGGTCAGGTGTTTTTGGTTTACTGTTTGTTAACCCTTTACAGGTAAAAGAATATTAACCCTTAACTATCTGTTTATGACACCCCCACCTCCACCCCTTTGCTGCTCCAGCTCAGCGGCAAGTTGGTTTCTCGCCCCCTTTGCTGCTCCAGCCACTGCACAGGTTTTCTTTGTTTTGTTTTGGTTTTTTTTTGCTTGTGGCAGCAAAAAAGCCAGAGTCAGCCCTGACCACAGGTGCTGAACCCACTTGGACCTGCTCGGGAAGCACAGCTGACCCACAGCGAGCTATGGCCGGAGCCCAGTCTGAGGGTGGGAGAATGGAAGGATTCCACCCCATGAGCAGGAAGGCTACAAGGCCTGACATTTGGTGCTCAGAGACCAGAGAGGGGGAAGAGATGCCAGTTACCCTGTAACTATAGTAACTATAAGGGGAAAATATGCTTTCTCTGACCTGTTACCACAAAGCAATGCAGCTCTGAATTCCAGCCTTCACAATCAAGGCAGAGAATAAAATCCATGAAAATTCATTTGCTGATTAAATTTCCAGGAGCAAATAAACCTGAGTAGATTTGAGAACTTGTCACTGATATTCTGTAGGGTCTCATCTCCCCCAACCCCTTGTAGGATCGGGCCCAGATCACACGGCACCTGTAGAAATGGGACCTCTTGAGAAATCCTGACTTGGAGCATCAGGATTTCAACACTCCTACCTCAGGTTTCTGTGGAACTTGAATAACCCACTGAGCACCTTGCTCCTTGTCCTCCTGCCCCCGTTACAGAGTCACTCTGACAGCACAGTTGAGTTTGCTGCGGTGGCACAGAACATCTTCAGATTTAAACTGCTTGCAGCCTTCATGCTTCTCTACACATTGTACAGACAGTGAAACCTGCCAACGTAAATAATTCCTGCTAGAAGGGGAGCAGCTGACACCAGAGGTTTTCACCCTAAAGGAAAAGGAGTCAGCGGAGAGGTTGCACGAGCAGCAGGCAGCATCTGTTTAGATAGGGAGGCAAGTGTCTTTATGAAGCATGTTTGCACCCCTTGGGGGCCACTTGGCCCTCAGGGAATCTCAGCTGCTTGGCTTAATGTGCACCAGCTTTAACCCCCATCATGGCCAATGGCAAACTGCAGGAGGCCAAATCACAGGGGACATGGGGTGATGCTACTTAATTGGACTGCAGGACCAGCCCTGCTGCAGGCTCTGTTCCTAGAATCTGGGCTTGTCATCATTGTTGAAATGGTTCTGAATGGTTACATGGCTACCTTGAGGGCGGCTGAGTGGTAGTGATGTTGCCATCACCACTGTAATCTTGCTGAAATAAAATAAAATAGAACAATAATATGGGTCCTGATTACTCCCTGGCAGCCCCTAAATTTCCCTTGGATCCTTCCAGTAGGGAACGTCCACTCCCTTCTCCATAAGGAACAATGAATAAGGAGGAGGATTTTGGAGGGGAGTGTGGGAGTGTCATAAGGATGACGGAGTTTCTGCAGAGTCACCAAACCGGCGTTTGCAGCCATTGCAAAAAATGGAGGAACAGACACAGCATTCTCATCTCAGATGGTCTGGCTGGCAGAGCACAGTCTGAGGGCAAAGGTCATCCTCACACCTTCACCGTGTAACACACTGAGCACACAGCAGTGTGGTGACTGGGCCCAAGCTCACATGGGGTTCAGCTTCCACAAGAAAGGAGCAAACAGATTGGAAGATGCTCAAAGACATAGGGAAACAAGGCTGGGTCGAAGCAGGGGTGTAGCCATGGGTTGGTCTGCGGGGCCAGGGCCCACCCACTGAGCATCCAGGCCCAATCCACCAGCTGGGACTCCTGACTCCAACTTGGTGCCCAGCTGTGTCCCTCTCCTGCCGGTCCGGAGTGCTGATTCCCTGGTCTTTTACCCCAGATGGAGGTGTGCCTTGTGGGAGCGGGTTTAGGCCAATAGTGGACTAGCCAGCGGTCCTTGGCCAATGGAGTCACCCTACTTCGTTCAGCCCACCTGCCACTCCTGCGGTGACGCAAGATCCAGGTGTGGGGATTTACCCCTCTCCCCCCACCCAGTAGCCAGAGAATGGGCCAGGGCACTGGAATAGCACTGCGTGTAGATTAGGAGTAGGGTAAGCCCAGCATCTCAGAATCACTGGGTGGCAAAGTGGAATAAGCCTCCACCCTCTGATCATGTGTCCTGACCCCACTCCCCGACAGGAGAGACGGGCGCAAACCCTTGCACCTTTTACCCCATTTCCACTGCAGGAGGGGAGCTGCAGCAGGGATGGACAGGGGCTCAGAGCTCTGCTGAGCAGGATTTTGGTGAGTTGCCAACAGTTAGGATAACTTTTTTTTTCAGGGAAGGAGAGGGGTCTGATTTCCCTGTGCCCCTGCATCTCTACATCTGGAGAGAATGAGAAGTCCTAGAAGGCAGTAAAAAGAACAGCATGTTTATGACTTCGAGGAAACCAGGTGGTGTTGGAAATCTCAACAGGGGGACTCCAGGGATTCACTCTGTGTGTGTGTGTGTGTGTGTGTGTGTGTGTGTGTGTGTGTGTGTGTGTGTGTGTGTGTGTGGGTGAGGGTGAGGGTGAGGGTGAGGGTGGGTGGGTGAGTGGGGAATGTGCAGCATACAGATCACAATGGTGCGTAGTCCTGAAACTGGGTGAAATAGGGAATAGACATCCTGCCTAATGCACAGACGAGAAGCGTAATGATTCCTGCAGCGGTAGAGGGGTGTCTCAGCCTGTAGGAGACTGTCTCTGACACCATCCCCAATCTGGAACATCCCTCCTCACATGAGCAACCGCACTACAGCCTCATGGTAATGTCATGGTGGCATCAGCAATTGCTAACACAGAAAAGCAGCTTCAGGAAGGGGAGTCTGGGTTTCTAGCGGTCTGCAATACATCAAAGGTTTGTGTCATTTTGAGAAAGAGTTACTGATGCTGGCTCCTTTTAGTCTCCATGTCCTCTCTCCCTCCTGCCATGTCTGTCCCTCTCTCCTTCCCTGCACAGGCTGAGCTGCTGCTGGGATTTACTTCCCTCCCAAAAAGGCAGTTCAGGCGAATCTTCCCCTTTTCCCCAGTGCAGGCAGACACTGAGTTTAACCTCGTCTAAGGAGGTACTTCTATGAGCTGGTGCTGTGGGGTCTGGCACCTTGTTTTGGTTCTGGGTTAGGGGCATCACTATGTGACAGAGGTGGAAGTTACGGGAGTTGGGGAACCTACCTGGACAAGCGACCAGCACTGGGGATTCTGGGATATGGAGTGGCATATAAATGGGCAGGTGGGTAGCACTGAGAGCAATGGGGGCTGGGAACAGGGTGTGCATGGACAGATGGACAACGCTGTGTGTTGTGAGGGTAGGGAGGGAGGTGTACGCAGAGAAGCAGGCAGTGCTAAGATTTGTGGAGGCAGGCAGGGGTGCTGGGTTTGAGGGGCCAGGGATTGGCAAGTACATGGAGTGATAGGAAGCGCTGCTGAAATTGAATTTGTCTTTCTAATTGTTGGTCCAACGCCAGTGCAGAGCTCTTTCCTGGTCCCGTGTGCATTTGGGCTGGTCTCAGGGTCTCTTTCCCATGGCAGGCCAAAGAAATGTAGCCTGGGTGTCACAACCTTTGCTCAGTTTTTGTTTCCAGGTGTTGTCGTTGTTGTTGTTCTGTAACTTCAGGCACTTCACCAATGGAAAGAACCGTTGATCTTTGTATGAAAATGCACCCCATATTCTTCATAGTGATATCATTATTATATGATTATGGGATAATTATCATGCATTCTTTGTAAGCGAGGTCATGTAAGATATCATTGGAAAAATTATGATTTTCTGAATATGATTATCCTATTTGTGTGAATGTATCGTTTTTGGATATGAATTTATGAATATTGACTATGTATCTGTATTTCAAATGTAGTTACACTTGGGTAATACCCACTAGACAAGATGCTGGTTGGAAGGGATCTATTCAGGGCAATGAGACTTTAGGGAGAACAATAGATCTGAGAAAAGACTTACCTTCCACCTGGTGAGCCTTCCTTTAAGAAATGGAAGCTATGACTCTACAGAGGCATGTGACCAGCCCACATAACTCTGGGCTCCATATTGAGGAGTCCATATCTTCACACAAACTGGTCTGGGAACCAAGTTTTGAAACAAAGGTTTCCTGCCATATGCTAAAGCGATATAAGGCAGGGAATGACATCATCATGATTCCTTACTCCCCACCCAAAAAGACTCCTGGATACACCTGAGGACAAAAGTCTGAACTAGGAGAAGTGTTTGACTCAGGCTAAAGAGATTTCTAGCCTGTGTATGGAGACCTGAGAAACCAAAGCTGCAAAGCAAATGCACATTGTGCCTAAAGAATTTGCCAGATGGCTTGTATCATCAATCAGGTTGATACACTGCTAATTCATACTCAATCTAACTATTGTGTTAAGCTTAGTTTGTGTTATTATTTGCTAGGTAATCTGTTTTGAGCTGTTTGCTATCGCTTATAATCACTTAAAATCTGTTTGTTGTAGTTAATAAACTTGTTTTATGATTTACTCTAAACCCAGTGTGCTGTTAAGTGAAACGTCTAGGAGTAAAATCTCAGCTTGGTTACCACAAGTATGCACTGTGCTCCCCATACTGAAGGAGGGGCAAACTGGGTAACAAATCCATACTGGTTGGAGTTTGGACCAGGACAGGATGGTATAGCTCTGGGGTTCTAGGTCAGGGAGCTGGTGGCTATTTTGGCTGTAGCCTCTCTATTGTTGGTTCATGCAATGGCTGGTCAAAAAACCCTGCATATAACTGCAGTTGGCTGTGTCCCCGCCTGTGTGAATGCCGCTGAAGGTGTAGGACCAGGAGAGGGTCTGCAGCTTGTCATAGCAATGCATTGAGAGAGGGAGCCCAGGCTGGTCAGTCAGAGGGCTCAGTGGTACCCAGGTTCCAGGTGTCACCCTGGGAGGAATCCGTCACACTTTGCTCATCAGCTGCTTCAATCTCCCATCATACTCTGACACCCCCTTTCCACACTCTCCATCCTCATCCCAAACTGCTTTGATTCCAACAGCACACTGGTCAGCAGTGTCTTCTCCATGCTCCCTAGTCATCCCTGGCTCCCGCAATCTCTGAGCCACCCCATGCTCCTCACAGCTCTTCTCCTGCAGGGGTGAGGTGCCTCTCATCAGGACTGCTCCCTTGGCTTGTGGAGGGGGATCAGTGACTGTGTCTCACCAGTGAGAAATCTCGTGAGTGGCAAATGCCAAGGCATGCACCTGCTTAGCCTCTCTTGTTATCAGGGCTGGCTCTAACAACCTCCCCGAGTGCTGTGCCGCCCAGCTGTAACACCTCCCTCCGAGCGCTGCCCTGACCCTCTGAAACAAACAACCCCCGAGCACCACCCGGCCGAAACAAACAAAAAAACTTCCAGCCCTGCCCTGGTGAACCAAAAAAAAAACAAAAACAAAAAAACCCACCCGAGTGCTGCCCCATCACCTGAAGATTGGCTGCCTCTTACAAGGTGCCGCCCCAAGCATGTGCTTGGTCAGCTGGTGCCTGGAGTCAGCCCTGCTTATTACATCCATATACAGCGTGCGGTGTTTCAAGGACTGCTACACAGGAATATCTCACAAACTGAGAAGTATGCAAGTTATAAAATGAGAGCAGGCAACTCTGGGACATGCGATAGCCTGGATAAATATGTCTGCCATGTGCAGGAACCACTGGTAGGTGACTGAAACGGTGGGCCACTGGCACACAAACGTTAAACCCAGGATTCTCGGGACTATTTGCTAGCCGGTTATATTACTCATTCATAGTGATGGTACTGATTGTTGAAACTGATTGTTCCTTCCTAAGTGGAGCACTTTGCATTTATCTTTATTGAACTTCATTCTGAGGTAAACAGGATGAAGTTCAATAAAGATAAATGCAAAGTGCTCCACTTAGGAAGGAACAATCAGTTTCACACATACAGAATGGGAAGAGACTGTCTAGGAAGAAGTATGGCAGAAAGAGATCTAGGGGTCATAGTGGACCACAAGCTTAATATGAGTCAACAGTGTGATACTGTTGCAAAAAAAGCAAACGTGATTCTGGGATGCATAAACAGGTGTGTTGTAAACAAGACACGAGAAGTCATTCTTCCGCTTTACTCTGCGCTGGTTAGGCCTCAACTGGAGTATTGTGTCCAGTTCTGGGCACCGCATTTCAAGAAAGATGTGGAGAAATTGGAGAGGGTCCAGAGAAGAGCAACAAGAATGATTAAAGGTTTTGAGAACATGACCTATGAAGGAAGGCTGAAGGAATTGGGTTTGTTTAGTTTGGAAAAGAGAAGACTGAGAGGGGACCTGATAGCAGTTTTCAGGTATCTAAAAGGGTGTCATCAGGAGGAGGGAGAAAACTTGTTCACGTTAGCCTCTAATGATAGAACAAGAAACAATGGGCTTAAACTGCAGCAAGGGAGATTTAGGTTGGACATTAGGAAAAAGTTCCTAACTGTCAGGGTAGTTAAACACTGGAATAGATTGCCTAGGGAAGTTGTGGAATCTCCATCGCTGGAGATATTTAAGAGTAGGTTAGATAAATGTCTATCAGGGATGGTCTAGACAGTATTTGGTCCTGCCATGAGGGCAGGGGACTGGACTCGATGACCTCTCGAGGTCCCTTCCAGTCCTAGAGTCTATGAGTCTATGAGTCTATGGTTGCGCATTCATTCTGCACTGTAGACACTTTATGGGCTCAAGTCATTATTTTTCTCACCTAAAACGTTCATCCATGGAGTGCCTCACATGATCCTCAGCCTTGTGATATACACACCTCTTTTAAGGTGTGTAGTCATGTGAGAAATTCTCCCCACAGGGCTTAATTGAATATTGCCGTGGATAGAAAAAAATGGTTAATTACTCTCACCTTTTAAAAAAATATATATGGCTTATTTCCAGTCAGAATTTCTTTAACTTCAGCTTCCAGCCATTGGATCTTGTTAAACCTCTGTATGCTAGACTGAAAAACCTATTATTAAATATTTGTTCCCCATGTAGGTACTTACAGACTGTTTTCAAGACATTCATAATGATCTTTGTTAAACTAAAAAGATTGAGATTTGTTGAGTCTCTCATTGGACTAATAAGATTGAGTCTAATCTTCTTATAATTCTTGTGTTATTATGCAAGGATCATATTGGCTCTTTGGGCCACATGGTCAGGTTAATGTAATTCCCCTTTCACGCCCCCAAATCTTGTTCAGAGTCATTACGTTGCCTATTATAGTACCCCAGCATGTATGCATCAGCTATATTCTTTGTTCCTAGATGTAGATGTCTGAATAACTATATTGGAATATATGTCATATGTTTTGACTAAATTTGCCAATCAATCCAGATTGCACTGAATCAGTGACTTGTCCTCTTCATTATTTACAATTCCCCAATGTTTGTGTCATCTGGAAACTTCACTGATATTCAGGCATGTGAACAGTTAGGAGCTGAGTTGTAGACACATATCTTTGCTTACATTTGTCAGTTAACACCTGTAATTTATATCTGAGACAAAGTTGGTTGCCAGCAAGAAAGTGTCTCACCGAAAGAATCAAGGGAAGTAACAGAGGTACAAGCCTGTAGCCCAAAATACCAAGACCCTAGTGTCCTTTTTTTTAGCACAAAGTCATAGCCCAGCATGATAATGTCTGTTTCATAAGAACATAAGAATGGCCAGACTGGGTCAGACCAAAGGTCCCTCTAGCCCAGCATCTTGTCTACAGAAAGTGGCCAGTGCCAGGTGCCCCAGAGGGAATGAACAGAACAGGGGATCATCAAGTGATCCATCCCCTGTTGTTCATTCCCATCTTCAGGCAAACAGAGGCTAGGGACACCATCCCTGCCCATTCTGGCTAATAGCTCTTCATGGACCTATCCTCCATGAACTTATCTAGTTATTTTTTTAACCATGTTATAGTCTTGGCAGAATGTTCCATGGAGGAAATTTGGCTCCCTTACAACATAGGAATTTCATCATGGATCAGACCTATTTTCTATCTAGTCCAGTGTCCTCTCTTGACAGTGACAGCCCCAGGGGCTGCAGAAGAAGGTGTAAGAAAACAGCAGTAAGTGGATGAGGGGATGACCTATCAGTCCTTATGGTGTCACCCTAATGCCTAACAACTAGAGATCAATTGTGCCCTGAAACATATGGGCATATAGGCTTTCCATAATCTTTATTTATCTGTAAGAATTGTAACTGGATAGTCTCACTACCCCTGTAAATGTCCAAATGCTTCCTGATTATTGCTTAGCTCATGCTGACAACTAGTTTTGGAAAGCAATTCCTCATTAGACGTGAACTGAAGAAAATATTCTTCTTTAATCTCCTTTGAATTTGCTACTTTTCAATTTAATTGAATGCCCCCTTGATCTTCTACCATGAGAAAGGGAAAACAGATTCTTGATCTACTCTCTACCAGTCAGTGTTTTCTAGACTTTTCTCATGTCTCCTCTTATTCATCTATTGTGTAAAGGTAACAGTTCCAGGCTTTTCAACATATCTCCATGTGAGAGTTTCCCTGGGCCATTGATCATTCTCGTTGCCCATCCATGAACCCCTCTTGTTGCAATATCCTGTGTGAGAAGGGTGCCCAGTACTACACAGAGAAGTCCAGAGGAGGGTGAAACATTGACTGACTGATCTCATGGCATTCTATCTTCTGTATGATTTCCCATCCCACTCCTCCTGGATCCCGATATTTTGCTTAGTTTCTGTATCTGCTTAAACTCTGAAAAGGGTTTCACAGAGCTGTGTACCATGATTGACACCCAGGTTTTTGTTTTGAGTTCAATCAGAACTCGGAAAGATGTTTGAGGAGTTCAAATTTTCCCTCCAAAAGGCATGCAAGTTGCTGTTTCTGACATTTCATTTGGTTTTGTTAGCTCCCTCTGAGGACTTCTCTGAACTTGGCTGTAACCTAAGTAATCTCGTGCCATTTGCAGATGTTGCAATGTCACTGTTCACCCCCATTGTAGATTGGTAATAATTATAAAATATTTGCCATACTATTTGTTCTATAGTATGTAATCCCCCTTGTTGTGCTTCTCTTCCTTCACAGGCACTTTAAGCTTTTCTGAGCCCATCCAATGCGTTGAACATCTCATGGCAGTTTTCAACCTGACACCTTTTGACCCTTCCACATTCATCCTTACAGGCATCCCTGGCCTGGAACCTGCCCATTTCTGGATTTCCATCCCTTTCTCCACATTCTGCATTATTGGACTGTTGGGAAATTTCACAGTTCTGTATGTTGTAGGCAAAGAACAGACCCTGCACAAGCTGATGTACCTGCTGCTCTGCATGCTGGCGCTCAAAGACATCGCAATGTCTACCTCTGTCATTCCAAAGGCACTGTCTATATTTTGGTTCAATTTGAAAGGCATTACTGTGGCTGGCTGCCTCACCCAGATGGTCCTCGTTCACACAGTTTATACTATGCATTCAGCTGTCCTTGTGACAATGGCCTTTGATCGCTACGTTGCCATATGTAACCCTCTGAGATATGCCACAGTCCTCACCAACGCACGAATAGCTAAGCTAGGGCTAGTAGTTTTGATAAGAGCTGTTCTCTGTATCCTGCCTCTGCACCTGCTCTTGAGCAGGTTACCATTCTGTGCCAACCGCATTATCCCCCATATGTACTGCAACCATATGGCTGTGGCAAAGACGTCATGTGGGGACATCACAGTGAACAGGCTGTACGGCTTGGTGATAGTGGTTTTAGTCATTGGGTTAGACCTGACACTCATTGCCCTGTCCTATGGTCTGATCATCAGGGCCGTCCTCAGAATCTCCTCCAAGAAAGCCCACCAGAAAACCCTCAACACCTGCACAGCCCACATCTTTGTGATGCTGACATCTTATACTCCCTTCCTCGTCTCCAGTCTGACACACCGATTCAGTCAGGGCTTCGCTCCCCATGTTCACATCATCTTGGCCAACCTCCATCTTCTTGTTCCTCCCATGCTCAACCCTATCATTTATGGGGTCAAAACTAAAGAGCTTAGTGACAAAATGTTCAAATATGCCTGCAGAATGTGATCACTGGGGGCTACTGATTTTAAACCTGCATGACAAGCGGGAGAAACAACATCTGCTTGTTAATCAAGGATGCTCTTTTCTAGTTTCACTGAACTCAGCATTGTGGGATTTCACAGTCTGAGAAGTTCCTCTCATCTAATGTTTCATCACTCCATCATCAAGCACTGATCTCTCGATTGTTTATTTCCCTTGCTCTCCCAAGCATCTGACCATTTTCAGCATCATCCACCAGCCCTGATCCCCCCCACCACAAACTATCACTCATCCTGCCTGTTATTGTCAATTCATCAGAAGTGACTGCAGCTTTCTGATGCAAGGTGTATTTCCACCAGTCCCTCTTTGAAAAAGGGTTCTTGGTCAGTTTGAAGAACAGAAGCTACACTTTCAGATAGCCAAAGTCAAAGAAATCAGCTACAATGCTGACCTTTTTTGTCAAGTATACAGTGATTTGGGGAACACCTTTTACCTGATTTCTGTATGTCCATTATTTCAGGAGGCTTGGAAGATAAAGCAGAAGTTTCTGTGGGAAAGTGCTAATACAGGAAAGCTGTAGCAGGAATTGAGGGTATTCTATAGCACTTACTAGGGAGAGTTCTTAAACTGTTTTTGACAAATGGATTGTATTACTCTGGATTTGAGGGGTGTGCACCCCAGAATATGATCAAGCCAATTACAATCATATGATGTGCACTCAGCCACTATGAATTACAAAAATTGAATTCCACATAGTTTAGGATTAATTGGAGGGAAGGCTTTTAGATGCAAGGTCAAAACGTAGCTAGCAGTTTCTGCCAATATAAATGGGAGGAGTTGGACAGATGTGAATAAGGGAGATTGAAAGAAAATAAATGCATGAAAACCTTGAGTTTAGACACCTCTTATAGTAGAAGTTTATTGAAAATTGGGAAAAGTGATGATACTATGTGTGTTGTAAAAGTTACTGAAGAATAGCTAACACAGTATACTTTAGAGCAGTCCTATGAAGCCATCTTGAGAGACTTTTTCCTGGCACTGTTTCTCCCCAGCAAGTGAGCTACTGGCCACTGCGAACCTGTTGTTAATTACTCGACGCCATTCCAGATGTTAAGTAAAATAGCTGGGATGTTCTAAACCTATTGCTTATGTCTGTGTATGCTTAAATCTAATAAACCATGGAGTTAGACGATTGCATGATTACTTGCATTTGATTCATGATTACTGAGTTCCCACTGATTTATTCCAGAGGCCGCCTGAAGTGAAATAGTTAAATTACCCTTGCTGGGGATTCTGGAAACCCCAGGTTACAGACTGCTGTCTTAAGATATGACATCGCCTTGGGGTCCAATAACTTACCACTTTGGACAGTTGATTTTGGAAACACTTTCAGCTGGAACTTTCAAAATACACACTAACCATTTCCATTGTCAAAGACATCAAAAGTATGAGTTGAGAATTCATCGTGGAGTGTGGGAAATGGATTACACGGAGACTGCCACCAAAAGTCCAGTGATTGAATTGTTTTCAGTAGTAAGACCTTCTCGACCTAGAATGGCTGATATTCCATTTTTGCCATTGTTTTGTGGAGACCTTGGAGAGTTGAAGCAGCAGTGGAGAGTTTTATCTCATACTCAGGACAACCAAATTTATCAGTTTTGGACTGAATTTCTCAAACACACAGATGTTGCTGAGGACAAAGACTTTAGCAAACTTGGCTTGTTTGCTCTTTCATTGATGTCGCTACCTTTTAGCAATGCTGCAGTTGGATGTTATTTGGATGAACTTGATAAAAACTAAACAGCTCAACAAGATGCAAGTGAACGTTTTAGAGAACATTCTTTATGTGGGGAAGTGCATGCAGCCACACATGATCTGTTGTGAACGGTTTGCAGCAATGAAAGAAATGATTGCACTGGTGACTGCTGAGATGTCTGATCAACAGCAGAAACGTACTTCTGATGAAGACAGCAAGGATGAAATGTTGCCTTTTACAGACTAACAGTAACAAACTAATTCAACTCAAAATATGAACATTCACTACTGTCACTGAATGCAAATAGAAATAATATAATAATGTTCTTGCTGTTTTTACACTACATACATTTTGGACTACTTTGGGTCTTTTTTGACACCGGTATTTGCTGGTTTTTGTTTGAAACTCCTGCCAACCTTGAATCAGGATACGAGTATCAGTATTGTGGGTTTAATTTTGAATTTCTTTGTTGTCTCAGAGATTTGTTGCTAATGTGGATGAACTCCTGCTGGGACTTGTATCTTTTTAAAAAAATCAGATCTGTAGTAGGTATGTAATGAAAGCTTTCATTTGTTATCTGATGTATAAATGCATGTGTGAATAAAAAGACCCCTTTGTTTCAAGAAATAGATGGGGCTACTTTTAGGTTAAGTTTTAAGCGATTACGGGCTATTAATGCAGTAGAAATGTGGAAAACTTGAGCAGCACCTCAAGCTGAGCTAGAGGCAGAGCAGCAGGAGTAAGAAACATAAGGGCCAGAGAAACAGCCCAGAAGGTAGATGTGGGCTGGAGCCTGAGCAGTGGTGCTGAGACACAGCTGGGGGGCTGCAACTGGAGCACACCAGAACAGGCAGCTGGGTCAGCACAGACCAGATGTGCCAGTGGGGAGCCAGAACTGAGCTACAGTAGGGAGTTTGGGGCCACAGCCATTCAAAAGGCCTTTGCCCCTTACTGAACACATTGACTGTACTTTCTCTGTATTGTAGCCCATAAGTTTGCATCTGTACATGTCATATTGTTAGTATAGTTTTATTGTTGATTTCAGACACACCATATACATTCACATTTAGAGATATTTTTAAGGCTTCCCTCTTTGTCAACTGGAGCTCCACACTTCTTATTCCTTGCTTGGAGAATGCACCAACATTTTGTTTCACATGTGTCTGTATAGCCCTCAAATCTTACCCAAGGCTGATATGGCCCCATATAACATCTCAATATCAAATGAGTTTAAAAATCCAGCTACAACACCAATACCAGCTACAAAATATTCCCCTTTACCTGTTGTATTTCATATAGTCCAATCTCCCCATTGTCCCCATGCTTGTAGTAAAGGTAAGGCATATGGTTTGCACTCTGAATGTTGTGTACTTATGTTTATTTGCATTCCTTCCAACCGGACTGATTGGTCCACGATGGCTGGGGTTTCAATTACTTCTGCCTTTCTATATGGGTGTTCATCTGCCATTATTCTTGGTTCAATCTTCTTTTCTGATATGTGATTGATAAACATAAACAACAGACCATATCCTTGAAAATCTACTCCCCCTTTAATTTTCCTAAAGCAACTTAATCTTCTCATTATAGAAGAATCCAGTATTTTACTACATTCCCGCATTTTGAGAGCCATTGTCTCATTCCATCCCACATGAATATTAGTCAGTTCCTTTTCTTGAATTACATCTAAGGTGATTACATAAAATCCAAAACTCCAAAAAGTACCATTCAGAGTACTCATATTCAGATCGTTCTCATCCTAATTAAATCTAAACATTAGTTGACATCCCCCACGCTTAGTATATACAAGCATGTCCATTGCTCTTCCAAAGTTTTTGGTTTTAGATAGTCCCATGTCACATTTTTGCCATATTCCCATCATACCTCAAATTTTATCTCAAAAGGTTTCTATTTACATCTGCTTTTCCTTGGTCCTGTTTTTCCTGTCCTGTCCCATGAGTAGTCAAATGTGTTATCCTCTTTGAACCATATCTCCATCCTAGAGGTACTCCCATATGTATATCCACATACCCCTAAATTTCCCCAAGTATTAAAAAAAATATAAAAGCCAAAAAATATATTTTCACCTTTCAGGATGCTATTGATTTTTCCACTTCCCCTGAATTACTAAGATCCTTAATACTGAAGCCATGGCCATTATTCCATAGGCTCTCAGAAAATTGGGTGATGGGGCAACAGAAAGTCAGATGGAATTCAAAGTTGATAAATGCAAAGTAATGCACATGGCAAAATACAATCCCAACTATATATACAAAATGCTGGGGTCTAAGTTAGCTGTTACCACTCAAGAAAGAGATCTTGGAATCATTCTGGATAGTTCTCTGAAAACATCCACTCAGTGTGCAGTGGCAGTCAAAAAAGCGAATACAATGTTGGGAATCATTAGGAAAGGGATGGATAATGAGCCAATAAATATCATATTGCCATTATAGAAATCCATGGAATGCCCACATCTTGAATACTGTGTGCAGATCTGGTCAGCTCATCTAAAAAAACCCCCACAAAATAAAAAAAGCTTTTGGTTGGTATCTAAAAGAAATACAAGAGCTTTAAATACAAAAATCATTAAAAATTAATATTTACTAACACACTTCAGATGAGCAGAGAAAAGGAACCAGGGGCCTGGAGGACAAGACACTCAGCTGGTGTGGGAGAAGGAAAAAGATGAAATGCTGCAGGACAGTGTGACCAAGGCAGAGGAACAGATGGAGTTCAGAGAGAGACACAGTGAAGAGAGGCAGCTGCAGAGGATGAGGGAGATAGCCCAGCTGGATGAGAGAATGGGGGCATGGTTTCTGGAACATGGCTGAAGGTTGAGAAAGGAGGGCAGAACGCAGCAGAAGGACGTCTTGGCAGTGGGTTACACCAGATGACCCTTGCAGTTCCTTCTAACCCTGTAATTCTGACTTTTCTGAGCAGCTGACCACCAAGGCTCAGGCCCATATGGTGATTAGTCCAACCACAAAACCATGTTCAGCTCTCTGCGATCCCTGCTCCCCATGGAAGCTGCTGACTGTGAGGCCGCTGACTGAGTTTCCTCTCCGAGTACATGGTTTTGGCACTGCTGCAATCAATGCAGCAACATTGAGTTTGCAGGTCTGGTGAAGACATGCTAAATCAATGTGAGAGTGCTCTCCCATCTGTACTTCTGTACTCCATCACCCTGAGAAGCATAAGGGAAGTCGATGGGAGAGTGTCTCCCATTGACACAGCGCGATGTAGACATCACAGTAAGTGGATTTAGCTACCTGGACTTCAGTTACATTACTCACATAACTCAAGTTATGGATTTACCATGGTAGTGTAGACCTGCCCTGAGTCAGGTGGGTGGTTGTTTTTGAGTTTCTGCTGTGAGCAGAGCTTTGCATTGTGTTTATTGTGGCATGTGCTTTGTGGATTTTCAGCCCAACACATTAAAATGTGGTACAACAGTAATCTAAGTGCAAGAGTGCAAGTAATGTCAGTGGCTGCCTTTAGGGAAAGAAAAGCTGGTGCAGAGAAAAGAGCATTTCACACTAAGTGGGAAGAAAGTTACATGTTCACTGAAAGTACTGGACAACGGAGCTTTGTGTGCCGACGATAGCTGTGTAGAAGGAGAACGATGTTAGCGAACATTACATGTATCGCTCTAGTGAAGGACTGGAAAAACAAACATCAAAAACAGAGAAAAATGCTGATAAAACCTGCAACTATACAAACTACAAAACTGGCTGCATTGTACAAGGCCTCCCTTGAGCTAGAGAAATGCCAAAAGCCTTTTGAGGATGGGGATGTGGTCAAAAGATGTCCAGTCCAGATAGCTCAGGCATTTGGGGATGACAAAATAGCAACACATTTTGAAAGCATGTATGTGGCAGAGCGAGCATATAACCCCAGACTAGGGTAGCAGGGGTTGAGGAGCTGCTTTGGGCCAGAAAAGCCCTGCTCCACCACTCTCACAAATAATACCAGAATTGGAGGAAGAGCTAAAAAGAGGGAACTCCAGTTAGATGGGGCCTGCTCTGGGAAAGGGGAGGCTCTTGAGCTTCCCAGGGGGCCAGCAAAGCCTCCTCCCTTGCGGAAATAGGACACGGATCAGCAGCAATGCCTGGTGCAACAAACACCGTCCTTTCTCCAGTCCCCAGGGGCAGTGGGGAATCTGACAGTGAGACTTCAAATCCCAGTTTGATCCTGGTACGATCATGAAGATGGACCCTGGTGATGACAGGAAGGTGTTACTTACCACCTTCGAGGAGGTGGTGGTAGCAATGCAGTAGCCCCCTGAATATTGAGCTGTCTTGTTAGCCCCCTCCCCCCCAACTAGACCAGCCTAGGCCACCAACTCGGGGCTTATCCTGATGGCTGCTGAGGATTACCCCCGGGGCCAGCATTAGGGGCTAACAAGCAGGGAAATTGCCTGGAGCTAAATAGAACAGGAAGTGCCACAAAGCGAAGTTATATCGTTTATACATAGGCACTGTGAGTAAATGTTATGTGAGTATTAAAGTAATTTAATCTTCAAAAGTGCTTCAGAAAAAATCTTCAAAAATAAATCGCACTAAAGCAGAGGTTTTCACACCGTGGAGTGTACCCTGCTAGGGGGCATGGGGGGATGTTCGGGGGCGGTGAGTGGCAATGCCAGGCGGCTCAGGCTTCTGCCCCAGGCAACAAACTCTGCCTTTGGCCCCAGGCAATGGGTCCACTCCTTATTTTTTCTCCTGGCCCCCAGGGACTCTATTACCAGCCTTGATTACCATAGAGTAAAGGCAGCTCTCCTTGGATATCATGAAAAGACACACTGACGTTGCTTTCATGAAGAGAAATATAGACAGGGGTCTGGCACCAGGTCATGCCCTGGAGACTGAAGGAACACGGCTGGCGGTGGGTAAAACCTGAGTTCAGTACCTGCTGCCATTGGGGCTGACAGCTCTTCGGGCCCCCGCTGCCAGCAGTGGCTGACAGTTCTGGCTCTGACACCCCAGCGCTAAAGTGGGCAATGTCATGGAAGTCTCTGAAAGTCCAGGATTCTGGGATCAAAGTGACATAATCTTATCCTTAGCCACGTCTAAGAGGAAATTACTTTGGTGAATGGGGTAGTAACTGAATCCCAGCAACTGAGGCAGTGGCCACATTTTGAGCCCAGGTGAGAATGACTCTACTGTTTGGAGCAAGTCAGTGACTGTTGCACCTGTTCCCCAGAGTGTCAGCTGGCCGTCGTTAAGTGCTGGAGGCTGAAATGTTGTCGTCTCGGTAACATTGTTCAGGCTGCTCAGTGCCTGTGTCCTTGGAGTTCCAGTGTTATCAGTATTAGTAGAATAGGCAGCCTGCTCATTCAGTAGACCTCGATGTTACTCATTAAGAAAGACCACTGGCACGGTTCGGTGACAAAGGCACTCCACCAAGTTTATTGCCGTCAAAGCAAAGCCATTACTCCCTCCCTCCATGGTTTCAGGTACTCTAATATCTGAGTGCCAACTGGCTCAGTCAGCAGCAGGAGTCTCTGCTTTCCCCTCCTAGACAAACCATTTTTATTCATTCTGTTGTCAAACCATCTTATCTTTTACAAAAGTAGGATTTGTTACAGGACTTCTGGGGTGCAACCTGGGACTGTGCCCACTTAACTCTCTCCAGCCTGGGCTGTCTCTCACAAAGCCTTGATTCTGACCAGCAGCAACCCCTCACAGTGCTCTTATCACTCAGCACAGCCACAGGTGGAGACCCCCACATCCAGCTAGATTGCATGAATGGTCCCAGAGCAACTAATGAATTACTCAGAGAAAGGCACCAAAGCCAAATCGCCTCCTCCCACCCCCCAGCACTAAATCTCTGGAATATACTGTCTTGCATAGTCCAAGATGATCCATGCAGATTTATTAATTGGTTCACCACCTCATCAATTGAAAGTGGATCTACACCAGCCCTTATGAAACCTGAGTAGAGTTGCCACATACTTCACACAAACTCACTGGTAAAGATGAACAGTAAAACAAATGTGTTGACTATAAATGATAGTTTTAAAGCGATATTAAGTGATAGCCAAAAAGTCAGTTAGTTTCCAAAAGAAATAAAATAGAAGCATGAAGTGTAAACTCTCACACTTACTAGACTGGGCAACATCTAGATCAGGGGACGGCAACCCGTGGCACATGTGCCAAATATGGCACGCGAGCCGATTTGAACGGCTCACAGCCACCTGCCGCAGTCCTGGCCCTCAGCCCCCCCCCCGCCCACCGTTCTCCCCTGTGGGGGCAGGACGCAGAAGCTTGGTTCTGTGGCAACCAAGCTTCCGTCTCCCACACTTCTTCCCCTGGCGTGGTGCTTTCCTGCCCCTACCCCTCTCCTTCCCTGCGCCCATCAGCTGATGGCCCTAGCGAGGGGGAGGCGGGAAGAGCAACACTATGCAGGCAGCTCCCTAGAGGGGACAGAGAGAGGTGGGGACGGAGCCTTGGGGAAGGGGTGGAACAGGCATATCTCTTCCAGCCCCCTGCCCTGAGCCAGTCAGGGCAGGGGTTTGGGAGCATCCCTACGGGCCAAGCACCACAGCCCTCTGCTCTAATCCCCCCCACACACTGTCTTCTGTCCTACAACCCCATGCCCCCAGCCCTCTGCCCTGACCCCTCACACACTCAGTATTCTGCCCTGCAGCCCCCATACCCCCAAGCCCTGACCCTTGAACCCCCCCACATCCCCAACCTTCTGCCCTGACCCCCCGCACACACTCAGCTTTCTGCCCTGCAGCCTTCATACTCCCCAGCCCTCTGCCCTGACCCTTGAGCCCCACACACACTGAACCTTCTGCCCTGACCGCCCCCCACACTCAGCTTTCTGCCCTGCAGCCTCCATACCCCCCAGCCCTCTGCCCTGACCCTTGAACCCCTCCACACACCCCCAACCTTCTGCCCTGACCCCCTGCACACACTCAGCTTTCTGCCCTGCACTCCCAAACCCCGAGCCCTCTGCCCTGACCCTTGAACTCCCCCCACACACCCAGCCTTCTGCCCTGACCGCCCCCCACACTCAGCTTTCTGCCCTGCAGCCTCCGTACCCCCCAGCCCTCTGCCCTGACCCTTGAACCCCCTCACACCCACAGCCTTCTGCCCTGCACCCCCAAACCCCGAGCCCTCTGCCCTGAACTCTGCCCATCCCAATACACACCCAGTCTTCTGCTGTGCATCCCCACAGCCCCATCCCTCTGCCCTGACCCCCCCACACACTCAGCCATCTGCCCTGCAGCCCCCATATCCCTCAGCCCTCTGCCCTGACCCTTGACCCACACACACACCCAGCCATCATCCCTGAACACCCCCCCATCCCAGCCTTCGGCCCTGACCCCTGAAACCTCCCCACCCAGGTCTGGGGTCCTGGCTGCAGGCACTGCTCAGCCAGCTGCTGGCCTAGGTGAACAGAACCCCAGGTTGGTGGTGTAAGATCAGCATTTTAATTTAATTTTAAATGATGCTTCTTAAACATTTTGAAAACCTTGTTTACTTTCAATACAATAGTTTAGTTATATAACATAGACTTACAGAAAGAGACCTTATAAAAATGTTAAAAAGTATTACCAGCATACAAAACCTTAAATTAGAGTGAATAAATGAAGACTTGGCACATCACTTCTGAAAGGTTGCCGACCCCTGATCTAGATTAAGCATTTTTTCCAACCCTGTGGCTATTGCAATCCATAGTCAACTGGTTTCAATCTTGAAATCTGGATCAGTCTCCTTAGCTGGTGTTTTCAGTCTTTGCCTCAATGTCCTTGTTGCTTGCAGCAAAGGTGGGGGCAGGAGAAGTGCCCCACATGTAGCCACTTAGTTCTGTTTTATACAGAGCACAAGTCCAGGCATGTCTGGGGGCCTTGCTGAGTCTCCAGGCCAGGCTGAATAATTCCCCTGGTGTAGCTGCATGCAGGTGAGTCATTCAGTTGTAACTTCCTCGCTGGACAATGGATGGTGATTTCTGTTCAAAAACATCCACCCAGGTGTTGGTTACCTCCCTTGTCATCATCTCTGTAGAGCCAGTATCCCAAATCCACAGAATATTTTAGAGAAAACCACACAATTCCAATCTTATAATTTCATATATATTGATGATACACATTTGGATAGAACAATGATGTTCAGCAGATTGTAACCTTTCCCCAGATACCTTACATGGCATGCTTTATATGTAATATCACAATTATATACAGAGGAGGAATATGGGGGTTACAGGGCATTTCCCCAATGTATAGTATGTCACAGGATATATCTGCACTAGCTGGAATATATTAGCATAAATACATAGTACCTAGCACACTAGCAACAACTTTGTCAGTGTCATGTGATGAACAGTGAATTTGTGAATATCTGCTTTAATACCTGGCTTGACTTTGGTTCACGCCTCTGGTTCAGTCCTCAGATCTTGCACCAGGCCTTCGATCTTGCACTGCTCCAGGCTCTCGCTCGCTACCACACTGGCGAGTCCTAGGAGAATACTTAAAGCCCCTCTCTTCCCACCCCTCAATGTTGATAACCTAGTTGAAAGGACAGGCATGGTGTGACCAGGGCCCATCGGGAGCCACTCAGTTAGGGTGAACTACAAAGAATAGAGCAGGCAACCCTCCAGCAAGCTGGTGGATATTCCAATACTTAGATTTACAAAACCAGCAGAAACAAGCTTCTGTTAAACCTCACTGGTTACTCAGAAACCCACAACAGAGCTCTATTAAAATAACTACACCTCAGGCCTTCACCTAGGCGCACAAGTCAAATATGATGAGGATTACTGAAAATCTCATTTCATCATAGGAAAGAAAAGGTTCTCTCAATCCCAAAGGATTGGACACATGACCTCCCAGGTTATTGAGTATTCCAAATCTTATCCAAATACAGGCTTACAGCCAATTGTTAGTAATTAGACTAAAATGTATTAAAAGAACCAAGAGAGTGTATGGTTAAAAGATCTGTGTATGTACAGACGTGAATTCAATTCTTGAAGTTCAGATACATAGGAGAGATGGTGAGCTTTGTAGTTGCAAAGAGTTCTTTGAGAAATAGTCCATAGGTTGTAGTCCAAAGTTTATATTTCAAGGCAGCACAGTCAGAACTGGGATCTCTGCCCTTGTGCCTTAGACTTCCCCTGCGTGAAATCTCAGTTAGATCTGAGTTAAACAGCATCAGCACCCAAGGGGCTTTTATAAATTTTTCTAGCATCCACTTGCCCATACAGTCCTGGGTAAACAATAGGCTTTAGATGTAACCTTCTGTTTTCTAAACACCACTGGTAATCAATTACACAGATCAACAAAGGGCAATTTATCCATTAGGCAAACTATCATCACAAACTGCAGAGAGACATGTAGACAATGATCTTACTTCACCCAAGATTCACCTAAATGTTAATATTCCCTTTTGCCCTGACAATTTGACCTTCTGTTAACAGCAAGTCACTTCTTATTCCTGAGGCTCACAGGCTGAAGCTCTCCAGAGTCTATTTTCTGCTCTTCCCACTGCTCACGGAGCAGAGGGAATTGCCTGAGAGTCCTGGCCAACATGAGAGTCCTCAGGGACTGTACAGGGGAATCATAACGGTTGTTGGACAGCACAAGTGTCAGACGACCGAGACTCATACGCTGATTCTCAGGGTCCTGTCTTCCTGTCACAGTAAGGAGATTTCCTCTCTGCAGAGTGGCATTTTGGTGAGTTGCCTGTTTCTGCATTAAAGTTAGTGCTGAGGGCTCAGAGAGGGCTCCAGGGTTCATATCAAGAACCAGGAATTCATTGGCACAAACATCTTGAATTGCTTAATATTGTCAGAAACACCAAGGGATTTACCTGGAATAATTGAAACTAAAAATGTATTAGAAACAGTTTAGACAAATATTTGTTTTTCAGATCAATTCCTTGTCTCTTACTGGGTTCTTCTATCAGTCTCAGTAACTTCCTTTTTGGACTAGGTTTCAGAATAGCAGCCGTGTTAGTCTGTATTCGCAGAAAGAACAAGAGTACTTGTAGCACCTTAGAGACTAACACATTTATTTCAGCATAAGTTTTCGTGGGCTAGTGGGCTGTAGCCCATGAAAGCTTATGCTGAAATAAATTTGTTAGTCTCTAAGGTACCACAGGTACTCCTGCTCTTTTTCCTTTTTTTTGGTCTATGTGTTTTTTCCTCTGGTTCACTCAAGCGTTCCAATTGAGCAACTTCACTGGCCTCTTAGGAAGTGCAGCCAAGACCTCTGCAGTGGGTATCTGTGTTATCAATTTTGCACAAGAAGAATGTGATATTACACAGGATTCACATAGTGGAAAGATTCTGCTCTCACATTCTGCCCTCGTTGAGTCACTCCAGATTTACACTGATCTCCCTGAGAGCAAAATCTGGGCCCCTGTGTGTTTTGGAATCCCCATCTTTAATGCCTTGTCTCAGAACACCATATAAATTGGGGGTTTCCTTCAGACTTTTTCAGCACCATAGAGAATAGAGCTCTCTGTAGCAGGATGTGAAGCTGGGCGTGATTTTCACAGCTGGGGGCTGAAATTAAACACTAAGGATGAAATATTGGACCATTGAGTTCAATGGCAGAACTCTCAGCACGACCCAACTTCACCCTAAATCCCCAAGCAAGGACTTAAATGAATGTCCTGATTCACACCGGCCACGAACCTCCAGTGAGTTCAACTGGAGTTGTCCTGTCTCTGCTAAAGATTGGGTGAGCTCATTTGAACCAAAAAGGAGCTGACAGGAGAGTTGCTGAAATCCTTAGAAGTTCATAGAATCACAGAAGATTAGGGTTGGAAGAGACCTCAGGAGTTATCTAGTCCAACCCCCTGCTCAAGCAGGACCAACCTCACTAGAACAACCCAGCAAGGGCTCTGTCAAGCCAAGCCTTAAAACTCTAAGGATGGAGATTCCACCACCTCCCTAGGTAACCCATTCCAGTTCTTCACCACCCTCCTAGTGAAATAGCGTTAGGCGCCCTGGTCCCCTAATCATTTTCGTAACTGAACAATTAGGATAACATTTTTTTTCCAGGGAGAAAGGGAGGGTCTGCTTTCTCTGTGGCCCTGGGTCTCCGCATCTAGACAGGATGAGAAGCATCAAAAGACAGTAAAAAATAAAAGCGTGTTTCTGGCTTACAGGAAACCAGAGGTGTTGGAAAACTCACTGTAGGAAGCTCAGGGATGCACAATGTTAATGTGTGTTGGGGTGGAGGGGAGAAGGAGCGTGCAGTATGTACATCACAGTGAAACAGGGTCCTGAAACTGGACAAAACAGGGACTGGACATCCTGCCTAATGCACAGAGCAAAGAGGCATAAAGAGAATCCCTAGGATAGAGGGTGTCTCAGACTGTAACGGAATGTGGACCACACTACAGCAGATTGTTTCTGACCAATCTCCCAGCTGGACCATCCCTCCTCCCGTGAGCAGCCCCACTACAGTCTTGTGGGAATGTCAGCAACTACCAACATGGAATAGCTGCCTCAGGAAGGGGTGTCTGGGTTTCTAGCAGGCTGCAATACATTAAAGCTTTGTGTCATTTTGAGAAAAAGTTACTCACACTCCGACATGCATCTGACGATGTGGATATTCCCCCATTAAAACTCATGCTCCAATACATCTGCTAGTCTATAAGGTGCCACAGGACTCTTTGCTGCTTTTACTCACACTGTCTCCTTTTAGTCTCCATGTCCTCTCTCCCTCCCACTGCATCTGTCTCTCTTTCCTTCCCTGTACAGCCTGAGCTGCTGCTGCGGTTCCCTTCACTGGAATAGGTCCCTTCACTGAATAGGTTCCTTTTCCGGGCTGAGGGGTATCATTGTGTGGCAGGACTGGAAGTTATGGGGTGGAGAACATACATTGACAAGTGGCCAGCACTGGAGGTTTTGTGGCAGGGACTGGGATATATACTGAGGTGGGCAGTACTGAGTGTAATGGAGGTGAGGGGAAGGGTATAGATGGACAAGCAGGCAGTGCTGAGGGTTGTGGGGGTAGGTAGGGAGATCTATACAGAGAAGCAGGCAGCACTGTGGTTTGTTGGGAGAGGCTGAAGGTGTAAAGTTTCACTATCCATGTACATGTCCAAACCCTTCCTCATCCTTGCTTAGCTCATGGCCTCAAATACATCTTGTGGCAAGGAGTTCCTCAGTCTACTTAGGCATTGAGGGAAGAAAACATTCTATTTTTATCAGTTTTGAATTTACCACATTTCAGTTTAGTTGAATGTCCTCTTGATCTTGTGTTATGAGGCAGGGAGAATATATTCTCCATCTTCTCTACCTGTGGGTATTTTCTCATATTTCCTCTTATTCATCTCCTCTGTAACGTAACAATCCCAGTCTTTTCAACCTCTCTCTGTATGAGAGTTTCCCCAGGCCCTTGATCATTCTCCTTGCCCTGGACATAACCCCTCTAGTCTGCAATATCCTGTGTGAGAAGGGTGCACAATACTACACCGAGGAGACCAGATACGATGAAACATTGAATGATTGATCTCATGGCATTGTATTTTCTGTATGATTTCCCATCCCACTTCTCCTGGATCCCAATGTTTTGCTTAGTTTCTGTCTGCTTGCTCTATGAAAAGGGGTTCACAGAGCTGTGTACCATGACACCCAGGTCCTTGTCCTGAGTTCATCTAGTTAAATCAGAACCTCGCTTTTTCATTTCCCTTAGAAGACTTCTCTGGACTTGACCCTGAGCTAAATAATATGGTGCCACCTGTAAATGTTGGCACTGCACTGATCACTTCCAGTTCTAGATTGTTAACTATACAATATTTATCGTACTATTTTCTATAACCGCTCTTCGCTGTGCTTCTCTCCCTTCACAGGCACCTGGAGCATTTCTGAGCCCAATCGATGCATTGACCACCTCATGGCAGCTTTCAACATCACCTCTTCCCACCCTTCAACGTTCATCCTAATGGGCATCCCAGGCCTGGAAGTTGCCCACGTCTGGATTTCCATCCCTTTCTCTACATTCTACATTATCGGCCTGTTGGGAAATTTCACAGTTCTGTTTGTTGTATACAAAGAGCAGACTCTCCGCAATCCAATGTACCTGCTGCTCTGCATGCTCGCACTCACAGACATTGCCACACCTACCTTCATTATGCCAAAGATATTGTGTATATTTTGGTTCAATTTGAAAGGCATTACTGTGGGGGGCTGCCTCACCCAGATGTTCTTCCTTCATGCTGTTTCTCTTATGCACTCTGCCGTCCTAGTGACAATGGCCTTTGATCGTTATGTTGCCATTTGCAAGCCTCTGAGATACACTATCATCCTCACTAACACACAAATAGCTAAGCTAGGGCTAGTAGGTTTGATAAGAGCTGTTCTCTTCATTATGCCCCTGCCTCTGCTCCTGAGCCGGCAGCCATTCTGTGCCAATCGCATTATCCCCCACACGCAATGTGAGCACATGGCTGTGGTGAAGATGTCGTGTGGGGATATTACAGTGAACAGGACATACGGCTTGGTGCTATTCTTCGTAGTCATCACGTCAGACTTGACGCTCATTGCCCTGTCCTATGGTCTGATAATCAAGGCTGTTCTCAGACTTTCCTCCAAGAAAGCCCACCAAAAAGCCCTCAACACCTGCACAGTCCACATCTGTGTGATGCTAACGTATTATACTCCTGGCCTCTTTTCCAACCTGACAAGCCGGCTTGGTCAGGGCTTCGCTCCCTACATTCACATCATCTTGGCTGACCTGTATCTCCTTATCCCTCCCCTGCTCAACCCTATCATTTATGGAGTCAGAACCAAAGAGCTTCGTGACAAAGTGGGCAAATACATCTCCAGAAAGTGATCACAGGAGGTCACTGATTGAAACCTGTGTGACAAGAAGGAGAAAGTATATCCCCTCTTTAATCAAGGGTGCTTTGTCCGAGTTTGGTTGAGCTCAGTGTTGTGGGAAAATTTACCTGATTTTCTATGTCCAATACTTCAGGAATAAACCAAAGACTAACAGTAACAAACTAATTCAATACAAAATGTGGACATTGACTAGCACCATGGAATGCAATTAGAAATAATTAATATGATAATATTACTGTTTTCTCAGCATGTAAATTTGGGAATAATTTGGGGCTATATTTAATGCCTCCATTTGTCATTTTTTTTGCATGAAACATCTGCAGCACTCAATCAGGATTCAAGTATCTGTACTGGTGTTTGATTTGGAATTTGATTGTCACTTTAGAGGTGTGTTGCTAATGTGGATAAACTCCTGATAGGGCTTGTAGGTTTTCCTTTTTTTTTTAAGTATAAAATCTGTACTAGGTATCTAATGAAAGCTTTCATTTGTTATTTTATGTGTAGGCCAACGTGTGAATAAAAAAAGTTTCAGGAAATAGATTGGGCTACCTTTATGTTAGTTTTTAAGTGATTTGGAGCTATTAATGCAATTCTCAGGACCTCAAGCTGGGCCAGAGGCAGTGCAACAGTGCTGAGGCAGAGTCATGGATCTGGAGCTGGATCCAACCAGAGCCAGGAGATCGGGCAGCACAAACCATCTGTGACAATGGGGAGCCAAGGCTGAGATACAGTGGGGTGTTGCAGGGACATAGCCAGGACAGTGGATGCCAGCCATGCCACAAGTAACACATCAGCTAAGTGTGATGCACAACCGTGGAGAGTAAGGTGCAATCGCCATGCAGGAAACATCACCTGATCGAAGACACTTGAAGATCAGACTCAGTGGGGGGACATGGATCCAATGGGAGGGTAGATGCTGGGAAGAAGGGCTTTGCCACTAGGCTGTGGGTTCTCTTGTCCCTCTGTAGCAGTTGGTTGCAACTCCCAGTATCTTGTGAGTATTCTTCCACTGTGACTAAACAACAAAGGAAAAGAAGAGGCAAAAAGGCATCTTTTAAAAAGCGGAAGTTAAATTCAATTGAGGAAAATAGAAAAGAGCATGAACTCTGGCAAACAAAGTGTAAAAATAGAGTTAGGAAAGCCAAAAAAGAATTTGAAGAACAGCTGGCCAAAGAGTCCAAAAGTAACAGCAAGTATTGTTTCAAGTACATCCGAAGCAGGAAACCTGCTAAATAGCAAGTGAAGCCACTGCATGATTGAGATGGTAAAGGAGCACTTAAAGACAATGACTTCATGCGCAGAGAAACTAAATTAATTCTGTGCATCAGTCTTCATGGCTGAGGATAAGAGGGAGATTCCCAAATCTGAGCCATTCTTTTTAGGTGAAAAGCTCAGGAACTGTCTCAGATTAGGGGTCATTAGAAGAGGTTTTGGAGCAAATGCATAAATTAAAAAGTAATACAGTGCCAAGACCAGTTAGTGAGCTAGGAAGGATACTATTCAACATATTCATAAATGATCAAGACAAAGGGGAAACTGTGAGATGGCAAAGTTTGGAGATGATACAAAACTACTCAAGATAGTTAAGTCCAAAGCAAACTGCAAAGATTTACAAAGGGATCCCATAAAATTGAGTGACAGGGCAATAAAGTGGCAGATGAAATTCAGTGTTGAGATATGCAAAGTAATGCACATTTGAAAACATAACCTCAACTCTACGTATAACATGATAGGGTCTAAATATGGTGTTAACACTCAAAAAAGAGATTTTGGAGTCACTGTAGATAGTTCTGTGAAAACATCCACTCAATGTGCAGCAGCAGTCATAAAAGTGAATAGTATGTTGTGAATCATTAAGAAAGGGATAAATAATGAAACAGAAAATATCATATTTCCTCTATGTAAACCCATCGTATGCCCGTGCCTTGAATATTGCGTGCAGATCCAGTCATTCATGTCCAAATAGATATATTGGAATTGGAAAAGGTTCAGAAAAGGGCAATAAATGATTTGGGGTGTGGAACAGCTGCCATATAAGGAGAGATT
>NC_044322.1:995340-1077390 GCF_007399415.2 Gopherus evgoodei
TCACCTCACCCCATTCACTGTGGTCGTCCTTGGTCAGTGAGGACACAGGGTTGAGAGGTGCATCTGTGTGAGTTCCCCTTCCAGCTGGAGAATAAGTCACCTTGCTCAGGCTGGCCACCGCGTCAGCCACAGCTCCCCTCTAGTTGTCGCACCTCCAGCCAATCGTTCTGCTCTGATCCATCCGGTCAACTGTCAGTCACCTTCTGCTGCCACTCGCCTCGCTGCTGTGACCTCTGCAGGTCAGTCTGACAGGTATTGTCAGCTTTTAGCAGGTTGGGCAAAAATGCTGTCCCAACACAAGAGATTTCAGATCTCATTTAAGTACTTAAAATAACAAACGTTCCTAATAAAGCATATTCAGTTCTATGGTTGAACAATGGTCTGGAAAAGGTTAAATTGCAGTGGGAACCCTTGTGAGAGTCCATAACTGCTGCCTGGGACACCTATCCCCACCCCTCTTACTTTCAAAGGGTTCTGGCATTTGACCCCCTAGCTTAACGATGTCTTTTCAGCTGGGGGTAACCCCCTCATTTGGGACAGGTTAAGCACACTTCTGCTCCCTTTATTCATACAGTAAAGGCAACAACATTGATAACAGCATTTAACTATCCCTGCATTCAGTACTAAAGTGATTTGTACACCAGCCAAAGTTCACTTTGAGCAACACCTCTCTATCTGCTGGACATCTGGGCAGAGTAGGTGTGTTCATGTAAGTGCAGTTTGCTCCTGAAGTCTCTCTTCCTCCCAGCTATCTGTCAGAGGAGAGTTCATTCAGACTCTGTTTACATACACTACATTTTAAGTCCAACTCTAACATGAGAAATCATCTCTGAAAGAAGGTGAGCTGGGAAAGAATGGATTGACGTGTGTACTAAAGTATGCATCCGACGAAGTGGGTATTCACCCACAAAAGCTCATGCTCCAATACATCTGTTAATCTATAAGGTGCCGCATGATTCTTTGCTGCTTTTACAGATACAGACTAACACAGCTACCCCTCTGGTACTTGACAGGTTACGACAAAACTTTTCATTGTAATACAAATATTACAAATATAATTTTCATGACATGCATGTACATCGAAAGCCAGCAGCAGAGTTGCTTGAATCTGCCCAGGAAGGAGCAGTGGTAACTTCAATGTTTGAAGGCTTTTGCTTTAATTTTATAAGTATTTCAGAAGTGCTCCACATACTGTTTGCAATGGGTTTGTGCTATTAACTCTTTGTTCAGTGAACAGTTGTATGATACTATCCCCTGGCAACTGACCAAAAGCTGTTTGTAACACTCACATTCAGAGTCATGAACACAATCTCTCTGCAATACCCGTGCAAGACTTTCCAGAATGTCCTGACGGACCAGAACCTCTGGTCAGCGTTTTGTCAAAGAGTAGAGCTGCGGGGCAGGAAAGGGCCCTGTAATAGTGGCTATATGTAATTAACACCTATCACTTCTTACACGAGCATGGCTGAAGTAACTTGCACTTTTAATTGAATATTAGAGCAAACCTAGCGTTTGCACTATTCACCCATTTCTGACACCAATCCCTCCCCTACCCAACTGAAGTAACTGTCTGTGTTTGACTGTAACTTGCCAGATATCGACAGACCCTTGTATGGGGAGAGGATGCAGGACTTGTGATGATGAAGAGAAGCCTGTGGATGATCAAACTCTCTGGACTCAGTCAACACTGGCCAGGTAAAAAAAACTTCAGCTTCTGTTGGAGGGATTCTTGGGTGTCATAGTGTATCACTGGGAGCATTTTGTAAAGAAAAGTTAATAGATCCCTGTTCTGGATTTACACATGGGAATCTGGAGTGACACAGCTGAAGTCATTGTTATTGAATTAAGAATCTGGCCCTAAGAATTTATCCCATATTCTGCAAAGTTGCAGTGGCATAATTTGGATTCTCTTCAGTGGAGAGAAAAACATGCTCATTTAGAATTAATGCAGGACAGAGAAATACAAAGACTGTTTTCACCATGCACTTGCAATAGGCCATGCTCAGAAGTGGAGGGCTTGAAAAGGTTTTTCTGTGTGAAGATCACAACTGTAAAATCACACAGCTCTCAAGTAGGCTGCAGAACCCATTACCATAAGATACCAATGGGGCCCTGAGTTTAGCAGGATTCAAAGAGAGACTGGATGTTAATATGGGTAACCAGAAAATCCGATTAGAGTAATGAGAATTTTTTTAAAGGTTGGATGGGCTATAAACCTTCCTGATTCACACAACAAACTATGTATAAGTGGTGGGTATAGAGGGAAAACTTTCCGTGGGGGAAGGGTTATATCACAGCTTCCTACTGCAGGGCTCCACCTTCTTTTGCAGCTTTGTGTACGGAACCCTGGGTACTGGGTCAGATGGACAGCAGGTCTGATCCAGTCTGGCAGTGCCCATCTTCCTATTGCTGCTCTAAATCCAAGACTAGTTTTTGCTGATCTTCCTTGAGCTTCTGGGAGTCTCCAGACTTGCACTGAGAGCAGAAAGATGTCATGTTAAATATCATCTAGTCTCCTGTTCTTTTTACTTTCAGGAAGAAAAACTCAAAACATCTTAGACCTGCCCAGTACATGATGTCAGCTGTCAATGACACCAAATTCAACTCTACAGTGTTCCTTCTCACCGGGATACCTGGGCAGGAAGACGTCCATCTCTGGATCTCTATCCCCTTCTGCTTAGTGCATCTTATTTCAATAGTAGGAAATTCAGTCATTCTGTTCATTATAAAAACAGATCCAAGCCTCCATGAGCCCATGTACGTTTTCTTTTCAATGTTGGCTGTCACAGAGCTTGGCATATCGATAGCCACCATGCCAACGATACTGGGCATATATTTATTTAACTCTAGAGAGATCAGCCTCGATGCCTGTTTTACTCAGCTGTTCTTCATCCACTCATTTCAGTGCACTGAATCCTCCATTCTCTTGCTGATGGCTTTTGACCGCTTCATCGCAATCTGCAACCCACTAAGATATGCTTCCATCTTAACCCTGCTAAGAATAGCCAAGATGGGACTGGTGCTTGTGCTAATACGGTTTGTCCTAACAGTCTCACTCCCCTTTCTCTTAAAACGGTTCCGATACTGTAGAGCCAATATCCTCTCCCATTCCTACTACCTGCACTAGGAGGTCATGAAGATGGCTTGTTCAGATATCACAGTCAACAGCATCTACGGCTTGGTCGTTACATTCTTAATGATGGGCCATCCTGCAGCAAAAAAACTTCAGGATCAGACTTCAAAGAGAAACTGCTGAACTTCAGTTCATCTGCAAATTTGACACCATCAGCTCAGGATTAAACAAAGACTGTGAATGGCTTGTCAATTACAGAACCAGTTTCTCCTCCCTTGGTTTTCACACCTCAACTGCTAGAACAGGGCCTCATCCTCCCTGATTGAACTACCTCATTATCTCTAGCTTGCCTGCATATATATACCTGCCCCTGGAAATTTCCACTACATGCATCTGACAAAGTGGGTATTCACCCACGAAAGTTCATGCTCCAAAACGTCTGTTAGTCTATAGGGTGCCACAGGACTCTCTGCTGCTTTTACAGATTTGGGAAGGGCTCTTCTCCCTTATTGCAGATTCTCCTGGGCTACATCTACCTGCTTGTCCCACCCATGATGAACCCAATCGTGTACAGCGTGAAAAGCAAACAGCTTCATGTGAGAATAATCAGGGTGTTCATCAAGTGAACGGTCAGCTCATCACCCGGCTCCAGCACTGGTGACCCAAGAGATGAAAAACACGGGCCTCCAATTCCATCCTGGACCCCTACATAAGAGATGACATGAGCTATCGATCTCCACTCTATAGAGACAGGTTCAGAGGGGCCTAAGACCTGGAGCAAGGGGAGAAGAGTTGGTGAGGGAGGACAGTGCACTAGGGGATGGTAACAAAATCAGGCAGCAACATTTACAAACTGACTGTGTCCGTGGAGAGCCAGGTTGACTCTTGAGATGTTGGCCCATAAAGAGCCAATGGCTGCTCTGACCTCAGAATTCCTGTCGATACAGTCAATAAAGAAAAGAGATGTGGATGTTGTTTCCCATTACACCTGGCCTGTCACTGTCCCGTCTCTGGCTAAACATCCATGGGCCATGAAAAAAGTTGCAGATTTCTACTGATCTTTCCTGAGCCCTCTGGGTGCTGTGTGATCCATGGCTGATGCACGAGCTGTGGACAGGGGCTATTCAATGGGCAAGAACACTCACCCTTTCCCTACACCCTCAGCCAGGTGCTTGTGACTGAGTTGTGTCAGAAACCTGATTAATGGAGGAGCCCCAAGAGAAGACATTCAGACAATCCCACCCCATTAACAGATCTGCACACTGCACACATGCTGAGCCTACTTCCCACCAGGGCAGAGCAGAGCTACGTGTGTGAGTGAGGGTCTGACAAACAGGAGTCCTGGCAAGAGATTTTGGCCCAGAGTCCCTTCCCATCCCCTCCATTTGTGCTGCTCCATTTGCCTCCAAAGTGGTGGAAATAGTCCCCTGCTTTCCCAGAGAGGCATGTCCAGATCCTTTCCCAGCCCAGCCCATTCACTATAAGGCGACCATCGCCTCTGTGGTCCCACCCCTCCCTGCCCCTCTTCTTCCCCCTTGAGGCCTCACCCCTACTCTTCCTTTTCTACTGAGTCTCCTCCCTTTGCCCCATGTCTTCTCCCAAGACCCCACCCACTCTTCCTCCTCATTTCCCAAGGCTCCACCCAGAATCCAGAACCAAAGCTGTGGCAAGAGCTGCCTAGGGAGCCAGATCCAGTGGAGAAAATAATATATCCCCTGCCTTCTTATTCTGCCTTCAGGCCCCATCCCCTAATCCTCCTCTTCCCCCTTGCGGCCCCACCCTCCTCTTCTCCCAAGACTCATAGAATCATAGAGGATTAGGGTTGCAAGAGACTTCAGGAGGTATCTAGTCCAACCCCCTGCTCAAAGCAGGACCAACCCCAACTAAATCATCCCAGGCATTGTTTTTTCAAGCCGAGCCTTAAAAACCTCTAAGGAAGGAGATTCCACCACCTCCCTAAGTAACCCATTCCAGTGCTTCACCACCCTCCTAGTGAAATAGCGTTTCCTAATATCCAACCTAAACCTCCCCCATTTCAACTTGAGACCATTGCTCTTTGTTCTGTCATCTGCCACCACTGAGAACAGCCGAGCTCCATCCTCTTTGGAACCCCACTTCAGGTAGTTGAAGGCTGCTATCAAATCCCCCCTCACTCCTCTCTTCTGCAGACTAAATAAACCCAGTTCCCTCAGTCTCTCCTCGTAAATCATGTGCCCAAGCCTCCTAATCATTTTTGTTGTCCTTTGCTGGACTCTCTCCTATTAGTTCACATCCTTCAGACAGTGGCCAGTGCCAGGTTCCCCAGAGGGAATGAACAGAACAGGGAATCATCAAGTGATCCATCCCCTGTCGCTCATGCCCAGCTTCTGACAAACAAAGGCAAAGAATACCATCCCTGTCCATCCTGTCTAATAGCCATTGAGGGACCTATCCTCCATGAATTTATCTAGTTCTTTTTTGGACCCTGTCATAGATTTGGCCTTCACAACATTTTGTGGGTTCCAGGATTAGCTGCTCCAAGAAGCAGTCCTTTACTGTGTCAAGAAACTGTCTCTGCATCCTATCCTGAAATTACATGTACCGAGTCGATATGGGGACAGTATAAATTCCCCATTATTATTATTGATTTTTTAATAGCCTCTTTTATCTCCCTGAGCATTTTACAGTCACTATCACCAACCTGAGTAGGTGGTTATTAATATATCCCTACTGCTATATTCTTATTATTAGCACACAGAATGTCCACCCATAGAAACTCTATGGTACAGTTTCGGTTCATTTACGATTTTGTTTCATTTGATTGTACACTTCCTTTCACATATAGTGCCACTCCCCCACCAGCATGACCTGTTCTCTTCTTTCAATAGATTTTGTACCCTGGTATTACGGTGTCTCATTGATCATCCTTATTCCACCAAGTTTCTGTGATGACTATTATAGCAATACCCTTATTTAATATGAGGCACTCTAGTTCACCCATCTAATTATTTAGTTTTCTGCATTACATGATGTAATTGCATGGGACATTTTTTTTCATTTGACTGTTTCTCAACAGATCCTACCTGTATTTTATCATCTTCCATCCTCATCTCCTTATCAGGACATAGAGAATCTCCATTAATCAATCCTCCCTAACAGATGTCATTGTCCAAACGACGTGCTCCTCAGCCCCTGTCAGCTTTCTTCCAGCCATTAGTTTAAAAACTGCTCTACAAGTTACTTAATGTGAAGCACCAGCAATCTGGTTCCATTTTGGCTTAGATGGAGCCCATCTTTCCTGTATAGGCTCCATCATTCACAAAAGTTTCCCCATTTCCTAATGACACATGTAGCACTGCTCTGCCTCAGTGGCATTACACTCAGATGGGGTGGACTTATCAGGTGAACAGTGCACAGTTTTCAATGATAGAGGAACTGCCTAAATGACTGCACCTGGGGCTCCTGCTTTAATCATGTATCTGACACGACTCAGTCACATGCACTTGGCTGAGGGCACAGGGAAAGGGGGGTGACTGTGTCACTTAAATAGCTCCTGTCCACAACTGGTGCAGTCTGGATCACGCAGTATCCAGAGTGCTCAGGAAGAGTGAGGACTGGAACTGCAGAACAGCTCTACAGTTTTTCCCCTGATTCATAGATGTTTAACCGGAGATGGAACAGTGAAAAGTCAGGTATAATGGGAAACAACATCCACATTCTTTCTCTTTATTGACTCTGTCAAGAGGAAATCTGAGGTCGGAGCAGACACCAATACAGCTCTTTATAAGCAAACATCACACTGGTCCACTGGCTCTCCATGAACACAGACATATTGTAAAAGCTGCTACCTGCCTTGGTCTCTCTCCTTCCCCCACTGTGTTAGGCTCCCTCACCAGCCCCTCTCCCATTCTTCCAGGCCTTATACCATGTCTGAACCTCTCTTTATAGAGTGGAGTTCACTAGATCGTGTCATCTCAGATGTAAGGTCCTGAGTAGAATACGTGCTCGTGGCCTGTGTTTTTCATCTCTCATGTCACTGGCCCTGGAGCCAAGTGATGGACTGACCCTTCATTTGAAGAATACCCTGATTATCCTCGCATGAAGGTGTTTGTTTTTCATGCTGTACACAATTGGGTTCATAAGTGATGGGACAAACAAACAGAAGTATCCCAGGAGAAGGCTGAGCAATGGAGGAGAGCCCTTCCCAAATCTGTGTATCACACCCAAGCCAATCCGTGGTGTGTAGAAGAGGAGGACAGCACAGAGGTGGGAGACACATGTGTTCAGGGCTCTAAGGCACTCCGCATGGGACGTGACTTTCAGCACTGTTTTGAGGATCATAACATACGAGAGGAAGATGAACAGTGAATCCAACCCTACCACTGTAACTGTAAGGAAGAAGCCATAGATGTAGTTGACTATGATGTCTGAACAAGCCGTCTTAATAACGTCCTGGTGCAGGCAGTAGCAATGGGAGAGGACATTGGCTCGACAGTATTGGAACCGTTTAAGGAGAAAGGGGAGTGGGAATATTAAAGACACCCCTCTTAGCCCAAACACCAGTCCCATCTTTCGAAGTCTTGGCAGGGTTAAGATAGAAGCATATCTCAATGGGTTACAGATAGCAACAAAGCGATCAAAGGCCATCAACAGGAGTACTGATGATTCAATGAATGAAAGTGAGTGAATGAAGAATAGCTGGGCAAAACAAGCATCCAGACTGATCTCCCTAGAGTTAAACAAAAATATACCCAGTGTTGTAGGCATGGTGGCTATCGACAAGGCAAGGTCTGTGATGGCCAACATGGAAAGGAAAATGTACATGGGCTCATGGAGGCTTGGATCTGTTTTTATAATGAACAAAATGACTGAATTTCCTACTATTGAAATAACATACATTAAGCAGAAGGGGACAGAGATCCAGAGATGGACGTCTTCCTGCCCAGGTATCCCGGTGAGAAGGAACACAGCAGAGCTGAATTCAGTGTCATTGACAGCTAACATAATGTCCTGAATAGGTCTAAGGAGTTTTGAAATATCCTTCCTGAAAGAAAAAAAATCGCATGAGACTAGATATTTAACGAGACATCTTTCTGATCTCAGTGCAAGTCTAGAGACTCCCAGGAGCTTAAGGAAGATAAGCTAAAGCATGGTCTTGGATATGCACCATCGATAGAAACATAGGCATTGCCAGACTAGATCAGACCTGTAGTCCATCTGGCCTCGAATCAAATGCTCAGTAGCAGATAGTTCAGAAGAAGATGAAAGAATCCCTGAAATAGGCAGCTATGAGATAACCTGCTCCCAAGGAAAGTTTCTCCCCGAGGCCCACTAATTAGACGTATATTGTAGTATAAATTAGGAAGGCTTAGAGCCCTTCTGAGAGCTTTTTTATTAAGTCTTCACTAGTGTAATTGGATTTTCTGCTTACTCATATAAAGATCCAGTCCCTGTTTGAAACCTGTTAAGCTCTTGGGCCTATTGATATTCTTAAGCAAAAGTCAAAATTTAGCCTACAACTAAGATAAAAAACACAGAACAAGCAAGAATGTTTTAGTAGAATTTAGTAGCAAGGACATTGACAATTGTAAACAATTGATAAGCTTATATGGTCAATGCCTGCCTAGTAACTCAGCTCCTAGAACAGAACAAACTCTCCCTTCATAGCTCACCGGATATCTGTAAGCACTCATCCCTACCCACCCATCCCGCCTCCTTCTCCCAAAAGGTAGTCATAAACTTTTGATGCAATTAGGATAACCTCTTTATGGGCGTACTGTTCCTATTTTTATCTTTGTTCAGGGTTCTCTCTTGATTTGTAATGTTTGTTTCTGTATGAACAAATAAGTGCAAATGAATCAATAAGAAAATGTATATAACTGGCCTCTATGTCACCATATTTTTGAAGCTGCTTTTGAGTCTTCCCGGAACTGTGAACAAACCCCCTTCAATATTGTCTGTGCTTGCCTGATTCTTGTAGGGGGGAGAATATTTTTGCCTAACAATATCTTGTGGTTGGGAGTTCCACAGCCTACTTGAGCACTGTGTGATTTTACAGTTGTGACTCATAGACTAATAGACTCATAGACTTTAAGGTCAGAAGGGACCATTATGATCATGTAGTCTGATCTCCTGCACAATAGAGGCCACAGAATCTCACCCACCCACTCCTGTAACAAACTCTTAACCTATGTCTGAATTACTGAAGTCCTCAAATCGTGGTTTGAAGACCTCAAGCTGCAGAGAATCCTCCAACAAGTGACCCATTCCTCATGCTGCAGAGGAAGGCTAAAAACGTCCAGGGCCTCTGCCAATCTGCCCTGGAGGAAAATTCCTTCCCGACTCCAAACATGGTGATTCGTTAAAACTTGAGCATGTGGGCAAGACTCACCAGCCAGCACCCAGGAAATAGTTCTCTGTAGTAACTCAGATCGCACCCCATCTAATATCCCATCACAGACCACTAGGCATAGTTACCTGCAGGTAATCAAAGATTAGTTGCCAAAATAATTTCCAAATTAGGCATATTAGGTCTTTCCACTGATGCCCTTTCTTGCCCTCCATTTTGGAGTATGGCCCATTGCACCATGACGTGTATATACATGGCAAGTACAAAGTGAAAACGGTCAGAGTTATTATGTATCCTACACTGAAGCTGTTTGTTAATGTGTTTCCTTCATGGGCAGAGGGTAAGAAGGCAAGGGAGGGCAGGTTGCTCTTGATCTAGTACTGGAGCTGGAGGCTGGGTCTACGTGGCTGCCCAGGCCCCATGCTCCAGGGCTGGAAAGGCTGGGGCTGCACTACACACTGTGGGGGGGGGGGAGGCTGGGGAAGTTGGGGTGCTTTGCGGCTGGGGGCACTAGTCTGGGACATGACCTGTTGCTGCATTGGGGGGCTGGCTTGGCTCCATGGAAGGGGTGGGGCCTCATGTGGAAGGGATGGGAATGGGGTTTGCCTGCCACCGATAGGGGTTCACCACTACCCATGGTTTCCTTGTCTAATTTTTATATACACATCTATATTATTTTCTCCATGCCTCAGGTTCTATATTACGCCACTGTGTCTTTGCAGTAGAAAGATAAATTTTTAGGGCCAGTTTCTTAATTCAGTAGTAATGACTTCAACTGCATCATTATAGATTTACATGTGTAGATTCGACCACAACCGCACCAGATTAAATTTCTCTACTAAATACTCCCAGTTAGACAGTCTGACCTAGAGGAATCGCTCCAAGAGAAGCTGAAGTGCTTTGTCTGGCCAATGTTGATGGACTCCAGAGAGTCTGATCATCCTACAGGCTTCATTTTATCCTCAGAGGATCTGCATCCTTTCCCCTTGCAAGGGTCTGTAGATATTTGGCAAGTTACAAGCTAACATAGGCAGATTGGCAGGGGAGGGGTTGGCGTCACAAATGGGTGAATAGTGCAAACACTAGGTTTACACTGATATCCAGTTGAGGGTGCAAGTTACTTCAGCCATGCTCATGTATGAGATGAAAGGTGTAAATAACATACAATCCTTACTACATTCCCCTTTCCTGCACCTTAGCTTTACTCTTTGCTTCTTTGCTGAAACACTGACCGGCAGTTCGGTTCTCTTAGGACTTCTTTAAAAGTGTTGCACCTGTATTGCAGAGTGATTGAGTGCACAACCCTGAATATAAGTGTTAGAAACAAGTTTTGGTCGGTTACCAGGAGACAATATCATACAACTGTTCACTGAACACAGAGTTAATAACGCAAACCATTGCAAACAGTATCTGAAGTAGTTCTGAAATACTTTCTAATGCTAAAACCATTAATTAGCAAACTTACTACTTTTCCTTCCTGTAGATTTCAACAACTTTGTTGCTGGGTTTTGATATACAGGCATGTCATTAATTTTTTATTTGTAATATTTGTATTACAATGAAAAGTGTTGGCATGACATTTACACATCTGTTCTTTAGTACACACATGTGAAGCCATTCTTTCTCCTCTGATCTTCTTTCAGAGATGATTTCTCAGGATAGAGAAGTGACAGAGGTAAACAAAAATGATTAGATGGCTGGGGCACATGACTTACAAGGAGTGGCTGAGGGAACTGGGGTTATTTAGTTTGCAGAAGAGAAGAGAGAGATGGGATTGAGTAGCAGCCTTGAACTAACAGAAGGGAAGGGTTCCAAAGAGGATGGAGCTTGGCTGTTCTCAGTGGTGGCAGATGACAGAACAAGGAGCAATGGTCTCAAGTTGCAGTGAGAGAGGTCTAGGCTGGATATTAGGAAACACTATTTCACTAGGAGGGTGGTGAAGCACTGGAATGGGTTCCCTAGGGAGGTGGTGGAATATCCATCCTTAGAGGTTTTTAAAGCCTATCTTGACAAAGCCCTGGCTGGGATGATTTAGTTGGCGTTGGTCCTGCTTTGAGCAAGGGATTGGAATGGAGGTCTCTTCCTCCATTCCATCCTGAGGTCTCTTCCAACCCTATGATTCTGTGATTGTATGATTTTAAATGTAGTGTCTATCATCTGAATTTCTTCAGAACCTGAACAGATTGCAGCGTCTCAGCCCTCAATCAGTCGCTAGTCAGCAAAGAAAAGTCTAGTAGCTCCTCTGTCTCTGTGTTAATAGCTGACTGCTTCTCCTCAGGTTCTGTGCTGTCAGTCTGCAGCCTGTAACCAGAGTGATAAAAGCCACTGGGATCAGTATGGAAAATATGTATTCCCTGAGCTCTCACTCTCTTGTGTGTAGTAAACCCAGCACCTGTTATTCAGGCACGGTGAAGGTTTGCAGGAAGTGGATTTCAAAGTCAAATGTAGGAGTATTCATGGAAATAGAACTTCATTTCACACAGGAAAGTCACCTATTGCACTTCTTTCTCTCTCTCTGTTTTTTTTTCTTTCTCTCTTTGTCTATGTCCTGTATTCATAAAATCCATAGCACTCGGGAATGTCATACTGTGAGACATGTAGCTGAGCTGCCATAAGGAATGTGTATGTTAAACCCACTTGTTGGGCTGTTTGCTGTAGAGCTACATTGGGTTAACTATTGGGCTGCTGATGTTATGGCTATATTGGCTGCAACCATTGTGGCTCTTCTTAGTTCAATAGCAGGTTGCTGGGAAACAAGCAGGAAGGGAAGCAACAGCTCAGGAAAAGCCATCGCTCAGTAACCACCTCAGGGAGGTTGAGAGAACACACTGGATCTACAAGCTGGGAAGAGCCTATTTTGGGCTCCTGCCACATCACACAGCTTGATTTGCCAGAGCTGGGAGTCTGTTCAGAGGTGGGTCAGCTGCTGTGAGAAGCTCTTCACACTGACAGGCACAGACACCTCTGGGGATGTCTGAAGGCCTTGCCCTGCCTGGGTCCCTGTCAGAGTGGGAGGGCTTGGGGTTAGAGATGTGTACAGACTGTTGTTTGAAAACCCTTCAGTTCTCCCATGTTACGTTTTATTTCTACTGTTCAGATTAAAGAGTAGTTTGGTTTAAGAAGGCTGACTGGTCACTCATCTCACCACTAGTCACAGGTTCCCAAAGGGAAGAACTGCAGGACTCAGTCTGAGGGTGGGAGGACCGTGAGATTCTACCCCATGAGAGGGAAGGTTACTTTCCCTGATGTCTTGCACTCAGATACTAGGGACGGGTGGGAGATGCAGTTAGTCCTGTAACTTTTAGTGGTATCTACAGAGCAGAGATGCTATAGCCCTCAGCCAGTCAGGGAACAGAAATATTCCCTATCTGACCTGTTACCATAGAGCAGCGCAGCTCTGAATTGCTGCCTTCAAAACAAACCCAAATAATAAAATATTTGAAAATGCATTTGCTGATTAAATTTCCAGGAGCAAATAAACCTGTGGCAATTTTTGAACTATTAACTGATATTCTGTGGGGTCTCCTTTCACTCAGCCCCTGGCAGGATTGGGCCCAGAGCACACTGCACCTCCAGAAATGAGACTCACTTAGAAAACCTCATTTGGGATATTGCAGTTTTTTAACACTCCAAGCTGGCTTGGGATGTCAGATTTCTGTGCAGCTTCAATAACCCCCTGAGGAGCATGGGCAGGTGTAGTGGAGCGGTTCCCAAGCTTCCCAGTGTTACCAGTCCACTAGCCCTTCAATGAGTCACCCTGACAGCCCAGCTGAGTCCTCCACCACTGCACAGCCTGTTCCCTTCACTTTGCATTTTTAAGATAGTGAAACTTGCCAACGTACCCAGTTCCTGCTAGAAGGGGAGCCACTGACACCAGAAGTCTTCACTCTAAAGGACAAGGTGTCATCGGAGAGGTAGCACAGGCAGTATCTGTTCGGATAGGGAGGCAACTGTTTTTATGAAGCATGTCTGCACATTCCTTTGGGGGCCACTTGGCCATCAGGGAACCTCAGCTGCTTGGTTTCGTGTGCACCAACATTAATCCCCATCACGGCCAATGGCAAACTGCAGGCGGCAAAATCACAAGGAATGTGGGGTGATGCTACCCAAGGGGACTGCTGAACCAGCCCTGCTGCAGGCTTTATTCCTGGAATCCGGGCTTGTCGTCACTATTTGTATGGCTCTGATTAGTCACAGAGCTACCTCGGGGGCAGCTGAATAGTAACGTTGATGCTATGACAGCTGTTATCCAGCTGAAATAAATACTTGTAATAATAATAATTTTAATAATGAATAATAGAGGATCAGTTTTCTCTCAGAGTGCAAGCTAGCAAAGGGAGACTCTACATTGCTGCATACTTGGAAATTTCCTTGAATCATTCCAGTAGGATATAAACTTCTTCTCTTTTAGGGTGGTTAAGTACTGGAATAAATTCCCAGGGGATTATAGAAACTCCATCATTGTAATTTTATGAGCAGGATACAGACACCTGTCAGGAATGGTTTAGAAAATACTTTGATCTTCCATGATCACAAGAGTCTGGACCTGATGACCTCCTGAGTTCTGCAATTCTTCCTGAGGCATAACAGGAGGCCCCAGGATCCAGGCGGACTTGAAGTTATAACAGATTTCAGTGACCACTGGTAGCTGGGCACCCCAATCCCCGTGCTTCCACAACTGCTCTAGGATGCCCTCCAGCTCCCAGCTAGCACAGTTTCATCAGAGAAGTGCTACCAAGGCCTGTCACAGTAGCCACTGCTCGCAGTATCTGGTGAAGAGGCTTTGTACAGGGTGGAGGGGGCTGCACAGAGATGAGAAGGCTAGTTAGAGTAGCTGATAGGCACAATACCCCAGCCATAGACTGAGCAGGAGGCATTGACCTTTCTATCCTCAGAGTGCAGCCAGAGACTCCGTCAGTGGAACCTTCATTATGCTATGAGGGAGAGGCAGATGAAAAGCCTCCAGTTTCTCTTGGGGATCCATAATCTAAGCTCTGCAAACAAAGAACATTGCCCTTCTGTCACACATTGAGTGGAAATTGACCTATATTAATGAGTTTGCATGGTACAGATCTATGTGCAGTGCAAGATGGTATAAATCTGCGTTTATTCTTCACCAAGGGTGCAAGCCCGGGAAACTGGGAAATTGGCTGTTGTCTCCTGTTTGTCCTTGAGTGATTTAGGAATAAGACACTCAGGTAGCTTAGTTGATATTCACCCAAGAGTTCTGCAGAACTCAAATATCAAATTGCAGAACAACTAATGGTGGTGTAACCTAACACTTAAATCAGCTTCTGTACCAGATGACTGACAAATAGCTCATATGATACTGATATTTAAAAAAGCTCCAGAGGTGATCCCAGCAATTACAGGCCTGTAATTCTAACTTCAATACAAGGCAAACTGATTGAAACTATAGTAAATAACAGAATTATCAGACACATGGATGGATATGATTTGTTGTGGATGAATCAGTACGGTTTTTGCAAAGGGAAATTATGTCTCATCAGTCTATTAGAATTCATTGAGCAGGTCAACAAATGTGCACAAGGGTGAACCAGGGCATATAGTGTACTTGGACTGTCAGAAAGCAGCTGACAAGGTCCCACAACAAAGGCTCTTTAGAAATGTAAGCAGTCATGGGGTAAGAAGGAAGGTTCTCTCCTGGCTACGTAACTGGTTAAAACAGAGGAAACAAAGAGTAGGAATAAATGGTCAGTTTTCAGAAGAGAGGTAGCTAATGATGTCTCACAGGGATCTGTACTGGGACCACTGCGGTTCCACATATTCATAAATGATCTGGAAAAGGAGGTAAACAATGACGTGGCAAAATTTGCAGAGGAGACAAATTATTCAATATACTTAACTCCAAAGTAGTCTGTGATGTGTTACAAAGGGATCTCAGAAAACTTGGTGACTGAGGGAACACAATTTTTTTGTTGACAAATGCAAAGTAATGCATATTGGAAAAAACATAATTCCAACTATATATACAAAATGATGGTTTCAAATTAGCTGTTACCGCTCAAGAAAGAGATCTTGGAGTCATTGTGGATAGTTCCCTGAAAACCTCTGCTCAATGTGCAGAGGCAGTCAAAAGAAGAGCTAACTGAATATTGGGGACCATAGATGGTGGATATAAAATGCCAGGACAAGCTGTTTCCCCTGGCAGCTTGGGACTTCAGAGCCCTGCCTGGTATGAGCCAAACACGCTAGCCTGCTGCAAACCCAGACCTAGGTCTGAACCACGTCCCCCAAAAGCTGCAGGCTTATCTGAAAACAGCTTAAGAAGTGTTCCTGTCTCTAACACTCAGATGCCCAACTACCAATGAGATCCAAACCCCAAATAAAACTATTTTACCCTGTATAAAGCTTATGGAGGGTAAATTCATAATTTTTTTGCCCTCTGTAACACTGACAGAGAGTTTTGCACAGCTATTTGTCTTTCTTCCCCAGGTATTAAAACATACTCTGGGTTAATTAATAAGTAAAAAGTGATTTTATTAAATACAAAAAGTAGGATTTAAGGGGTTCCAAGTAGTGACAGACAGAACAAAGTGAATTACCAAGCAAAGTAAAATAGAACACATAAGTCTATGCCTAATACAGTAAGACAGTGATTACAGATGACATCTCACCCTCAGACATGTTTCAGTAAGCTTCTTTTACAGACTAGCCTCCTCCTAGTCTTGGTCCAGTAGTCACTCACACTCCCGTGGTTACTCTCCTTTGTTCCAGTCTATTTCAGGTAACCTTTGGGGGCTAAGACAAAATGGAGTGGACTCCCAGGGGTTTAAATAGATTTTTTCTTGTGGGTGGACACCTCTCCCTCCCCCTTGTGTAGACTCTCAGCTACAAGATGGAGTTTTGGAGTGACATGGGCAAGTCACATGTTCATGCATGATTCAGAATTTACAGGTAGTAGCCATTGTTCACATGCTACCTTGAACGTCCTCAGGTAGACTTCTTATGTGGATTGGAGCCTCCAAGATCCATTGTCTGTTAAGTGTTTCTTGATTGGGCACTTGACTTGCAAAGTCCTTTCTAAAGAAGCTGACCAAATGACTTACTAAAGTTACTTAAAATCAAACAAATACACAGCCTACATTCATAACTTTGAATACAAAAATGATATATGCATACATATAGAAATAATATATTCAGTAGATCATAACCTGTACAGAGATATCTTACATGGTATATGTAGCATAAAACATATCCCAGTTATGTCATATATACATTCATAAGCATATTTCTATCAGGCATCATGGGGTTCAACCTCACAATTATTATGTGCCATGTAGATTCCAATGTGGCTGAGGAGGCAGTACGTGCTACTCAGCTTCCTGGGTTCATTTGTAATCTCTCTGGACTCAATGGAAATTACTGATGAACCCAGGAAGTTGAGTTGCCCAATCTGACTCTGCTTTGTTGGTGACACAGCCAGCCTTTCCAGGCCCTGTGATCACCCAACACAACAGTTGGTGTTGCCACACACCCATCTAAGATGCCTGAGTGCTTTACCTAAGTCACTCGTACAGAGACAGAAGACAACAGCCAATTTCCCAGCTTCCCTGCCTTGTACTCTTGCTGGCGTATAAACCCAGAATTATATTGCCTTGCACTGCACAGGTGTCTGTATACTGGGAAAGATATGCAACAGCCTTTGAACACAGAGCTGAGATATTCCCCAGACACGTTACTCAAAACATGGTGGTAAAGAAGAGGGATAAAACAAGTTTATGCATGAATTGTACTTGTTTAATTAATACCCCTGGTCCAGGTGTGGCAGTGAGATCACTAGGAGGGCCTTTCTGTAATTCTGGGTATTCCAATGAGTTCTACGAATTGTGGGTTTTTCCCTCCCACTGTCATTGTTTTTACCTCTACTTTAAAATGTGTATGAATTACTTTGACATTACCCAAAACCTTAATTTGGATACTGGCTTTACATTTTTCCTTATTCTTATGCTTTAGATTCTAAATGAGTATTGCTTAAATTCTTATTGAGTTTTGACATTTGATTCTGTTTTCCCATGATCCATATGGAATTTAATTACTTATTGGCAAAGAGTGCACTTCCCCTGGAATATATGTTTTACATCCTCCCCAATCTAGATTCCTTCAGTAAGGAAGATATTTTTTTTTTCAATTTACACAACTGGCATCTACTAGTTTTTGCAGCATCAGTTTGATGGTGCAATTTTTTCACTCTACTATTTCTGATGATTGAGATCTGTATGGAATATACAATTTTTCTTCAACTATAACAATTGTAAGTATTTTTGGGACGCTTGTTCCGTGAAATGTGTTCCTTTGTTTGACTTTACCCTAGCAGGGAGTTCCCAGCAAAAAAAGACTTGATAAATTAAGATTTTTGCTGTAGCCAAAGCAGTGCTTGTTTTTAAAGAGAATGCTTTTATCCATTAGAGAATGGATTAATAATGACCAGAAGGTATTGGTTTCTTTTTTGAGTTTTTGGGAAACTCCCAAAAGTCCCACAAAATCAATTTGTCAAGCTTGCCATGGGCCTTCATGCATCTGAGATCCTAAGGGTGCAATTTTTTGTGGGGATAGAATTCATTTGTTCACATAACAAACCATATTTACAGTACTGTTGCACATTTGCTTTCATGCACGGCCGCCAACCCACAGAGGTGAAGCACTGCATGGTTGTATCTACCCCTTGATGTTCTCCTAACAGTGTGTTGTGTACTAGGTAAATCATTTTCCTGCATAACTGGGATGGGACTACTCACACTGGAAAATGTTCTCCAAGGTACATCAACATCCCCTTGTTTATATACAACTTTGATTTGTACTTTTGAAATGGTTAATTTTGTGAGAACTAACTTCAAGCTTTTGATTCCTTTTCTGCTTTTGACAAAGGTCTGATTATTTTCACTATTTCCTGATCCTTTGCATGTGCTAAATTGCTCTCTTGCTGCTCCTATCAGGATCAAATTTGAATTTTCCATGGGATCTATTTGCTTGAGTTTCTTCCATAGAATCCTACTACAGGATTCTTTTTTTTTCCTTGGCTAATAAATCAGCATGATGATTTTCCTGAGCATATGGCCCTATTTTACTACAATCTTGCACCTTCTGATTTATGGGTCTCTGTTCCGGAATGGATACTTCACAGAAAGTTTGCCAATATTCTGTAAAAGTGACGCATATTTAAGTGGAGCTCCATCTGACGATGTGAATCCATAAGCATCCCTTACTGGTAAAAGCATTTAGTCAGTGAATTACATACCCAAGCTAGATCTGAAAAAGATAACAAAGGATGGTTCTTTGTAGTAGTAAAAGCAGCAGAGAGTCCTGTGGCACCCTATAGACTAACAGACGTATTGGAGCATGAGCTTTCATGGGTGAATACCCACTTCATCGGATGCAGCTCATGGACTCTGCTGCTTTTACAGATTCAGACTAACAGGGCTACCCTTCTGATACTTTGTAGTAGTAGACAGTTTTTGGCACTGTTCCAATACACATAGCACTGTAGAAAGTTTCAGCTACTGAGCAGAATGTGGAACACATGAGTGTGATATTTCCCACATAAAACCATGCCTGTTTTTCTTGGATTTACATTAGTGTGGGCATTGGTAGAATTGATATTTGATTTTGGAGGGATAATGTGACATTACACCTCATAATGTTTTATAGAAGTATGCTAGATATGACATGTAACATGACTCTGCAAAGGTTTTGAGCTACTGAATACACTCTTCCTATTTGTACGCATGTATCATTTTTGTATTCAAAGCTATGAATATTGGCTAGGTCCTGGTATGATTTTAAGTAGCCTCAGTGAAGGATTTGGTCAGCTTCTTGAGAAAAGACCATTCTCAGCAAGTGCCCAAACAAGAAACATTTAAGCTGACAAAGGACTTTGATAGACACCGATCCACATCTGAGCTTTGCTGGGAATGGGCTAACGTGAACCATGGCGTAGACCTGTAAAGAACTGAGTCATGCATGGACATCTGACTTGTCCATATGACTCCAAAACTCCATCTTGTAGCTGTGATGCTGCATAGAAAAACACAGTCGTGCATATCTGTCTATCAGTGTTATAGAGGGCAAATAGCTTATGAATATACCCTGGATAGACTTTATACAGGATAAAACAGATTTATTTGGGATTTGGACCACATTGGGAGCTGTCTATCTGAGCAAAACTTGGATGTGTGTTAGCAGCAGACAAGCAGTCTGGCTCAAGCAAGGCAAGGTACTGAAGTCCTAAGCGGGCAGGAAAACGGGCTCAGAGGTAGTCTCAATACATCAGCTGGCAGTTCCCAAAGCGGTTTCTGTGATCGAATCCATCATAACCATAAATTCCAAACTCTGCATATAATTTTCCTTGGTCATGATAGTTAGATTCATCAACGAAAGAGCAATACGTTCTGTGATTTTTAGATGAGATGGCATTAATGTGAACAATTGATGTAATGGTTTCTCTTGATTTACATCTGGACACACATGAGGGTTTCCAGAATATAACAGAGCATGAGGCAATGGAGATTGAATCCGCACTGGCATCACTGTTATTTTTGTCCTGCAATAACAAGGTCCAGTGTGCCAGATGTGCTTTAGACACTTATTCATCTATGGCTCAGTTAGAAAGGAAAAATTGGAAGGGTGTATGCATAGAATGCAGAAGTGTTGGATTTAGGCCAATCAAATGCAAAATGTTTGATTGCCTAGCGGGTGGCTAATAAGTACTTCTCACAAGCGGAGTCATTTTCCTAGAAGCATATGCCACTGGTCTGTTTTTTCCATGTCATTTTTAAGAAGCTACTGCTGTATGTGGAGTTGTATTCACAGGTCTCTCTAGATTATATGGTTTTCTGAGATCCGGGTGATCAGCACAGGTGCCTGCATTGCTGTTTACTTTAACTTAACGAATGTATTTACATACTGGTCCATCCAGACTCAAGCAACTCCCAGTTTCTTTGAGCAGGAGGTTGGACTAGATACCTCCTGAAGTCCCTTCCAACCCCGATATTCTATAATTCTATGATTCTATGATCTCCCCTCTAGGCAAAACCTTAAAGTTACAAAACCAGGCATAACCTTCCCTCATCCTACAAAGGAAATCACAAGCAAAAATAAAAGTAAATCAAACACATTTCCTGGCTAAATACTTACTAATTCTATAGGAGTTGGATGGCTTTCTTCTTTGATTTTGCTCTGGCCAAAGTTCCATGGAACAGACAGACAAAAGCCTCCTCCACCCCTAGTTTGAAGATATCTTGTCCTCTTATTGGTCCTTTTTGTCAGGTGCCAGCCAGGTACCTGAGCTTCTTAACTCTTTACAGGTAAAAGAGGAATTAACTCTTTAAAGGGTAAAGAGGGATTTTATGGTACCCTTAGCTGTATGTTTATGACAATCTTCCAATTTGTTTGCCCCTTTCTTGTGGAAGCAGCCTTTGCTGAAACCTGTGTGAGCCTGGGCCCAGTCATCATAGTTCTGAGCAATGGCCATGTCACAGGGCCAAATTGTGAAGCTGATCTTTGTGCTCAGACAGCTTTCTCCCAGGCAGATGTCTAAGATGAGGCCCAATATCTGTTGCTCCATTGTTTGACAGTTAGACCCCATGACACTCCAAATCTCACCTCAGACGCCAGTCCGGTAAATGTGCTGAACTTCCCAGCCATCCCGTGATGCTCCAACCCTCCCACATAAATCCACAACCTGCCCCTCACTGTTACTCCTGAGTACCCCCGTATCTGCCACACACACCAAGGGGCTGGATTCATGGGGCTTCCCAGAAGGCAGCTGTCACAAGGGCTCTGGTAGGAAGCCTTTTATAAAAAAATGTCAGAGGTGCTGCTCTGTGTAACCCTGACACAGCCCTGAGCTTAGGGTCTCAGAGATTCTGAGCATCCTTGAATGTATTTTTTCCTCCTGCCACCGCTGTGAGTCCTCACCCCCTGCCTCATCTTTTCACATTAGGCCCTTCCCCGTACTCCACCACTTCCACCGAGACTCCTACTCCCTGGCTAGGCAGGATTCAGGTGATGGTAAGAGCTGCCCTAGGAGCCCAGACTGCTATAGGCAGCCTGGACTCTCCACCTTCCCTAGAGGGTGCATCCTGGGGGCTGGGGACACAGGCTGGGGACACATTTTGGACCCTTCAGCCTGATGCCAAGGAGAGGGGGAGGTTCTGGGGCTCCTAGCAGTGGCTCTGGATCCCTGAGCAGACGTTACCATGGCCCAGATCTGACTTCTCTCCTGAAGAGAGGATGGAGTCTCAGGTAAAAAGGAGAAGTAGGAGCGGTTTATTGGGGGAAGGGATGGGGCAGAGAGGGGGTCTCAAATGAGAAGAAGAGGAGCATAGATGAGAGTCACAGAGGGGATCGGGCTTCTGCTTGTGTCCCACTTTTTCCATTAAAAAGGGGTTACCTTACAGTGAATGGGCTGAGCTGGGCTAGGAGCTAGTTGTGCTTCTGTGAGGTAGCTGAGTCCCATTTCTGCCCCTTTTCATTGCTAGAGCAGCACAAAGAGAGGGGACAGGGAGGGAATCTGGGTCTGTGTCTTTTGAAAGGACTCCTGTGTGTCTGACCCTCATTCACACATAACTTTTGCAATGTATTTATCTTCTCACCACCTCTGTGAGGCAGGGCAGGGCTATTATCCACCTCTACATAGGCCATACTGGGTCAGACCAAAGGTCCATCTAGTCCAGTATCCTGCCTTCAGATAGTGGGCAGTGCCAGGTGCCCCAGAGGGAATGAACAGAACAGGGAATCACCAAATGATCCATCCCCTCTCGCTCATTCCCAGCTTCTGGCAAACTAAGGCTAAGAACACCATCCCTGCCCATTCTGGCTAATAGCCATTGAGGAACCTCATCTCCGTGAATTAATCTAGCTCTTTTTTGGACCCTGTTATAGACTTGGCCTTCACAACATATTGTGGGTTCCAGGATTAGCTGCTCCAAGAAGCAGTCATTTAAGGTGTCAAGAGACTTTATCTGTGCATCCCCTCCTGAAATGATATATACTCAATCCATATGGGGACAGCTGAAATCACTCATTTTTATTATTGATTTTTTTAAATTTTAATAACCTTCTAATCTCCATAAATATTTCACAGTAGCTACCACCATCCTGGGTAGGTAGTCTGTAACATATCCCTACTGTTATATTCTTATTATTAGAATATGAAATTTCCACCCTAATAATTCTAAGTTTGGTTCACTTATGATTATTACTTCAATTGCCACTTCCTCACCAGCATGACCTATTCTGTTCTTTCAATATGTTTTGCACCCTGTCATCACTGGTCCCATTGATTATCCTCATTCCACCAAGTTTCTGTGATGGCTATTATATCAATACCCTCATTTAATATGAGGCGCTCTAGTTCATCCATCTAATTATTTAGCTTTCTGCATTACATGATGTACATGAATGGAACTTTTTTTTTAATTTGATTGTTTCTAAACAGAACCTACCTGTATTTTATCACCTTCCATCCTCTCCTCGTTATTAACACATAGAGAATCTCCATTAGTCTATCCTCTCTAAAGGATGTCGCTCTCCAAAAGACATGCTTATCTGCACCTGTCAGCTTTCCCAAAACCCTTAGATTAAAAACTCCTCTACGACCTTCTCACTCTTAAGTGCCAGAGATCTGGTTCCATTTCGGCTTAGGTGGAGCCCATCTTTCCTGCATAGGCTCCCTCATTCACAAAAGTTTCCCCATTTCCTAATAACAAATGCAGCACTACTCTGCCTCAGTGCCATTACATTCAGATGGGGGTGGACTCATCAGGTGTGCAGTGCACAGTCATCAATGGAAGAGGAGCTGCCTAAATGACTGTGCCAGGCTCCTGCTTTAATCATGTCTCTGACATGACTCAGTCACATGCACCTGGCTGAGGGCACAGGGAAAGGGGGGTGACGGTGTCACTTAAATAGCTCCTGAGCACAGCTGGTGCAGTCCCATGGATCACGCAGTACCCAGAGTGCTCAGGAAAGGTGAGGACGGGAACTGCAGAACAGCTCTCAGCTATTTCCTTGATTTATAGATGTTTAACCAGAGACAGAACGGTGACAGGTCAGGTATAATGGGAAACAACATTCACATCCCTTCTCTTTATTGACTCTGTCAAGAGGAATTCTGAGGTCAGAGCAGGCACCAATACAGCTCTTTATAAGCAATCATCACACTGGTCCACTGGCTCTCCATGAACACAGACATATTGTAAAAACTGTTACCTGCAGTGATCTCCTTCCCCAATGTGCTAGCCTCCCTCACCAGCCGCTCTCTCATTCTTCCAGGCCTTATACCATGTCTGAACCTCTCTTTATAGAGTGGAGTTCACAAGATCTCATCATCATGGATGTAACATCCTGAATAGAATAGGTGGTCGTGGCCCATGTTTTTCATCTCCCATGTCACTGGAGCTGGAGCTAAGTGATGAACTGACCCTTCACTTGATGAACACCCTGATTATCCTCGCAGAAAGGTGTTGGCATTTCACACTGTACACAATTGGGTTCATAACTGGTGGGACAAAAAGAGAGATGTAGCCCAGGAAAAGATTGAGCAATGGAGGAGAGCTCTTCCAATATCCGTGTATCAGACCCAAGCCAATCCATGGTATGTAGAAGAGGAGGACAGCACAGAGGTGGGAGACACATGTGTTCAGGGCCCTAAGGCTCTCCACATGGGACGTGACTTTCAGTACTGTTTTGAGGATCATCACGTATGAAAGGAAGATGAACAGTGAATCCAACCCCACCACGGTGACTGTAAGAAAGAAGCCAAAGATGTAGTTGACTGTGATGTCGGCACAAGCCATCTTAATTACATCCTGGTGCAGGCAGTAGCAATGGGAGAGGAAATTGGCTCGACAATATCCGAACCGTTTAAGGAGAAAGGGGAGTGGGAATGTTAAAGACACCCCCCTTAGCACAATCACCAGTCCCATCTTTCCAATTCTTGGCAGGGTTAAGATAGAAGCATATCTCAGTGGCTTACAGATAGCAACAAAGCGATCAAAGGCCATCAACAGGAGTACCGATGATTCAATGAATGAAAGTGAGTGGATGAAGAACAGCTGGGCAAAACAAGCTTCCAGACTGATCTTCCTAGAGTTAAACATGAATCTACCCAGTGTTGTAGGCATCGTGGCTATCGACAAGGCAAGGTCTGTGAGGGCCAACATGGAAAGGAAAATGTACATGGGCTCATGGAGGCTCGGATCTGTTTTTACAATGAACAAAATGACTGAATTTCCTCCTACTGAAATAACATACATTAAGCAGAAGGGGACAGAGATCCAGAGATGAATGTCTTCCTTCTCAGGTATCCCTGTGAGAAGAAAAACTGCACAGTTGAATTTGGTGTCATTGACAACTGACATAATGTACTGGGCAGGTCCGAGGAGTTTTGAAATATCCTTCCTGAAAGGAAAAAAAAGAATCCATGAGACTAGATGATATTTAATGAGACAACTTTCTGCTCTCAGTACAAGAGACTCCCAGGAAATCAAGGAAGATAAGCTAAAGCATAGTCTTGGATATGCACCATCGATAGAAACATAGGCAGTGCCAGACTAGATCAGATCTGTAGTCCATCGAGCCTCATATCCTATGCCCAGTACCAGATGGTTCAGAAGAAGGTGAAAAAAGTCCTGAAATAGGCAGCTATGAGATAACCTGCCCCCAAGGAAAGTTTTTCCCCAAGACCCACTAATTACATATATATTGTAGTATAAATTAGGAAAGTTTAGAGCTTTCTAAGAGCTTTCCTGTTAAGTCTTCACTACTGTAATTGGATTTTCTGCTTACCCATATAATAATCCAGTCCCTGTTTGAAACCTGTTAAGCTCTTGGGCCCACTGATATCTTATGGTTGGGAATTCAGCAGCCTACTTGAGTGCTGTGCAATTTTACAGTTGTGACCTTTCCACTGACAACCTTTCTGGCCCTCCATTTTCAAGTGTGACCCATTGTACCCATGACGTGTGTAAACACATGGCTAGTGCATAATGAAAACGGTCATTGTATTTATCTGTCCTGCATTGAAGCCATTTGTTAATGTTTTTTCTTCACAGGCAGAGAGTAAGGACGGCAAGGGAAGGCAGGCTGCTCTTTGTCTAATGCTGGTGCTGGCAGCTTGGTCCACATGGCTGCCTGGCCCCCGTGCTCCAGGTCCAGAAAGGCTGGGGCTGGGCCACACCCTGGGAGTGGGGAGGCTTGGGAACTTGGGATGCTCTGGGCCTAGGGCACTGGTCTGGGGCACGGCCTCTTGCTGTGGTGCAGGGCTGGCTTGGCTGCATGGGGGGCTGGGGGTCATGGAAGGGGTGGGGCCTTGGTTGGAAGGGGCAGGGCTTGGGGTTTGCCTGCCCAGGTGGGGATTCACCCCCACTCATGGTTTCCTTGCCTAATTTTTAGATATATATTTTTTTCTCTACTCCTCAGGTCCTATGTTATGCAACGGTCTTTTTGCAGTACAGGGATAAATTCTTAGGCCCAGTTTCTTAATTCAGTAATAATGACTTCAACTGCATCACTCCAGATAAACATGTATAAATTAGACCAGAACCAGGCCCTATTACATTTCTCTACCAAATACTCCCAGCAATCCACTCTGACCTAGAGCAATCCCTCCAAGAGAAGCTGAAGTCCTTTACCTGGCCTATGTTGACTGACTCCAGGGAATTCAATCATCCTACAGGTCTCATTTTATCCTCACAGAATCTGCATCTTCTTCCCATGCAAGTGTCTGTCATCAGGATTTCTTCAGAACTTGAAAAGATCACAGGGTCTCAGCCCTCCTTCAGTCACTTGTCAGCAAACAAAAGTCTAGTAGCTCCTCTGTCCCTGGGTTAATAGCTGACTGGTTCTCCTCAGGTTCTGTTCTGTCAGTCTGTAGCCTGTACCCAGAGTGGTAACAGGCATTGGGGTCACTATAGAAAATATTCATTCCCTGAGCTCTCACTCATGAGTACATACCCCAGATGTGTTATTCAGGCATGGGGAGGGTTTGCAGGAAGTGGAATTCAAAGATAAATGAAGGAGTATTCATGGAAATGGAACTTCAGTTCCTACAGGAAAGTAATCCATTGCGCTCTCTCTCTCTCTCTCTCCTATATTCATAACATCCATAGCACCCGGGAATGGCATACTGTCAGACATGTAACTGAGCTGCCATAATGAAGGGACATGTTAAACCCGCTTCTTGGGGTGTTTGCTGAAGAGTTATAGTGAGTTAATTATTGGGATGTTGATGTTATGGCTATATTGCGAGAAACCAGTACGGTTCATAGCAGGCTGCTAGAAAACAAGCAGGAAGGGAAGGAACATCTCAAGAAAACCTATCGCTCAGTCAGCACTTCAGGGAGGTCGAAAGACAGAACTGGAGCTACAAGCTTGGAAGAGCCTATTTCTGGGCTCCAGCCACATCACACAGCTTGATTTGCCAGAGCTGGGAGTCTGTGCAGAGGTGGGTCAGCTGCTGTGAGTAGCTCTTCAGACTGACAGGCATAGACACCTCTGGGGATGTCTGAAGGCCTTGCCCTGCCTGGGTCCCTGTCAGAGTGGGAGGGTTTGGGGTCAGAGACATGTAGAGACTGTTGTTTGAAAACCCTTCAATTCTCCCATGTTACGCTTTATTCCCACTGTTCAGCTTAAAGAGTAGTTTGGTTTAAGAAGCCTGGCTAGTCACGCATCTCACCACTAGTCACTCACAGGTTCCCAAAGGGAAGAACCACAGGACAGAGCCTGAGTGTAGGAGGATTGTGAGATTCTACCCCATGAGAGGGAAGGCTACTTTCCCTGTCGTCTGGCATTCGGAGACCAGACAGGGGGATGAGATGCAGTTAGTCCTATAACTTTTAGTGGTATCTACAGAGCAGAGATGCTAGAGCCCTGAGCCATTCAGGAAACAGAAATATCCCCTGTCTGACCTGTTACCAAAGAGCAATGCAGCTCTGAATACCTGAGTTCATAACTGACCCACCCAAATAATAAAACCTTTGAAAATACATTTGCTGATTAAATTTCCAGGAGCAAATAAACCATTAACTGATATTCCAAATAAACCATTAACTGTGGTCTCTTGTCATTCAGCCTCTGGCAGGATCGGGCCCAGAGCACACTGCACCTCCAGAAATGGGACCCACGGAGAAAGCCTCATTCAGGAAAGTGCAGTTTTTTAACACTCCAAGCTTGCTTGGGATGTCAGATTTGTGTGCAGCTTCAATAACCCCCTGAGGAGCATGGGCAGGTGTAGGGGAGGGGTTCCCAAGCTCCCCAGTGCTACCAGACCTTCACTGAGTCACCCCGACAGCCCAGCTCAGTCCTCTGCCGCTGCACAGAACATCTGCAAGTGGAAAAAAACCTTGTAGCCTTTTCTCTTCATTTGCATTGTAAAGATAGTGAAACCTGCCAACGTACCCAATTCCTGCTAGAAGGGGAGCTGCTGACACCAGAGATCTTCAACCAAAAGGACAAGGAGTCATCGGAGAGGTTGCAGGGCAGCAGGCAGCATCTGTTCAGACAGGGAGGCAACTGCCTTTATGAAGCATGTCTGCACATTCCCTTGGGGGCCACTTGGCCATCAGGGAACCTCAGGTGATTGGCTTCGTATGCACTAGCTTTAATCCCCTCATGATAGATGGCAAACTGCAGAAGGCAAAATCACAGGGGACGCGTGGTGATCCTACCCAATATGACTGCAGTGCAAGCCCTGTTGCAGGCTCTATTCCTGGAATCTGGGTCTCTCATCACTGTTCATATTGTTCTGATTAGTCACCTGGCTACCTCGGGGACAGCTGAGCAGTAACTATGATGCTGTCGCAGCTGTGATCTTGCTGAAATAAATAATACTAATCAATAATAGATCATCAGATTTCTCCCAGACCACCTCCTGTCCTGCATGACACACTCAGAGTGCAAGCTACGAAAGGGAGATTCTACATAGTTGCTTACTTGGAAATTTCCTTGGATCATTCCAGTATGATATAAACTTCCTCTCTGTTATGGTGCTTAAGTGCTGGGATAAATTGCCCAGGGAAGTTGTAAAATCTCTATCCTTGTAATTTTAACAGCAGGTTAGACAGATACCTGTCAGGAATGGTCTAGATAATACTTAGCTCTTTCATGATCACAGGAGTCTGGACTTGATGACCTTGAAGTCATGCAATTCTCCCTAAGCCATAACAGGAGACCTCAGGATCCAGGAATCCCCAAAGTTAGGTACACATCTCAGTGATCCACTGTTAGCCACACTCCCCCACACACCCATAATCTCTGGATCTCCACAGCTGCTCTAGGACCCTCTCCAGCTCCTGGCTAGCACAGGTTCATCAGAGATGTGCTACCTTTTCCTGTCACAGTAGCCACTGCCCACGGGATCTGCTGAAGAGGCCTTGTACAGGGTAGAGGGGGCTGCACAGAGGTGGGAAGGTTGGTTAGAGTAACTGATGGGTACAATATCCCAGCCATAGACTGGTCAGGAGATATTGACCTTTCTATACTCAGAGTGCAGGCAGAGACTCAGTCTATGCAACCTTCATTTATGTTATGAGGAAGAAGCAGATGAAAAGCCTCCAATTTATCTTGGGGATCCATAATCTCAGCTCTGTAAACGAAGTCCATTGCCCATCTATCCCATGTTGAGTGGAAAGTGACCTATATCAATGAGTTTGCATGGAACAGATCCCTGTGCAGTGCAAGATGGTATAAATCTGGGTTTATTCTCCACCAAGGGTGGAAGGCTGGGAAACTGGGAAACTGGCTGTTGTCTCGTGTTTGTCCTTGAATGTCTTCGGAATAAAACACTCAGGTAGCTTAGCTGGGTGTGTGGTGTTACCTGCTCCTGTGTTGGGTAACAACGCTGCCTGGAGAGGCCAGCAGTCGAGTCTGAGAGAGGCCAGCCCAGCTGACTGGTTACGGGGCTCAGTGATTCCCCAGACTGCACCCTGGAGGGACAACCTGTCACAGAGTTTGTAGAAGAAATTAACAAATTAAACAGAAAAAAGTCACTAGGACCAGATGATATTCACCCAAGAGTTCTGAAGGAACTCAAATATGAAAACTGCAGAACAACTAACTATCACTTAAATCAGCTTCTGATGACTGGCAAATAGCTAATATGATACTGATATTTAAAAAAGGCTCCAGAGATGATTCCAGCAATTACAGGCATGTCATCCTAGCTTCAGTACAAGGCAAACTGATTGAAACTATAGTAAAGAACAGAATTATCAGACATATGAATGGACATGATTTGTTGTGGAAGAATCAGCATGGCTTTTGCAAAGGGAAATTATGTCTCATCGGTCTATTAGAATTCATTGAGCTGGTCAACAAATGTGCACAAGGATGATCCAGGGCATATAGTGTACTTGGACTTTCAGAAAAGCAGTAGACAAGATCCCACAACAAAGGCTCTTAAGAAATGTGAGCAGTCATGGGGTAAGAAGGAAGGTTCTCTCCTGGCTCAGTAACTGGTTAAAAGAGAGGAAGCAAAGAGTAGGAATAAATGGCCACTTTTAGAATTGAGAGAGGTAGCTAAGGATGTCATAGAATATCAGGGTTGGAAGAGACCTGAGGAGGTCATTTAGCCCAACCTGCTGCTCAAAGCAAGACCAATCCCCAGACAGATTTTTGTCCCAGATCCCTAAACGATCTCCTCAAGTAGGGAACTCATAGCCCTGCATTTAGCAGGCAAATGGTCAAACCACTAAGCTATCCCTCCCCCACAGAGGGCTGTATTGAGAGTGCTCTGATTCCACATATTCATAAATGATCTGGAAAATGGAGTAAACAATGAGGTGGCAAAATTTGCAGATGAGATTAAACTATTCAATATACATAACTCCAAAGTAGACTGTGATGAGTTACAAAGGGAACTCAGAAAACTTAGTGACTGGGAGAACACATTTTTTTGTTGACAAAAGCAAATTAATGCATATTGGAAAAATATAATTCCAACTATCACAATGTTTCAAACTCTGTCTGTATGATAATTTCCAAGAGTCCTTCTGAATTCTTGTTGCCGTTGCCTCAATCCCTATACCTCTGCAATACTGACTGGCAGACAAGTAGTTGAGGCCATGAATTAAGGAAGAATCAGAAAGAATTTGGACATAGTAAGACTATTCAGTATCAATTCAGTTACAGTTTTACAGCTAAATAAATATTTTGAAAATCTATATGCCCATGTGGATCAGGACACAAGCCAATCTCTCAGTGTCAGGCTTTAGGGTGACAGTATCATTGCGGTCAAATCACACACACCCCATCAGTCTACTGCTGTTTTCTTACACCTTCTTCTGCAGCACCTGGGGCTGTCACTGTCAGAGAGAGGACACTGGACTAGATGGACTACAGGTCTGATCCACTAGGCCACTCCTACATTGGAAATGAGCCAAGTTTCCCCCATGGAAACAGACATTGTCATGCTGGGTTATAATGTTCATCTTTAATTAATCTCATGGTAATCTGGGGCTCCCACATGAAGCTCAGAGGTTGACTGACACAGCCTTGGCTGAGCTGGAGGCTCTGTGTGTATGAGGGTTATAATGTTGTGCTCCACAGAATGGGCATGAAGGGCACAAGGGTCCTGGTATTTAAGGCTACAGGTTTGAACCTCTGTTACTTCCTGTTTCATTTGGTGAGGCACTTTATGTAACGTCTTTCCCTGGCTAAGCATGGATTAGCCATGCAAGGGCAGGATGAGAGAGAAGCCTGCAAACTGTGGAAATTTGCTGGAATAATGGAATTTGTTCCACAATATGATGAAGCATTCACAAATAATAATAATTAAAATTAAAATTAATAGTAAAGCTGATACATTACATTTGGTTGTAGCAAAGGCCTTCCAAATGAACTGGATGGCCACAGTATTTTTTCACACACCAGAGGGCTTGTTTACCTTCTTTTCACAGCCTAGCACTCAGCATGCTCGCATGGAGGGTCAGGAGACCCTTTCAGTAAAACTGGGATTCTCTAGTTTAAATTACATGAGACGGGCCTGCAAGCGGGAAAATGCATCTGCTGTAAAAACTCCATGAGAGCCCTTCTCAGGAGTTTGGTGAGACTGTCAGACCCTCCATAATGAAGATTTATTAAAGCGTTCAGTTTGTTGAAGAATGGGCAGAAAATAGATTTTTGTGTGACCAAAGAGAGGAAGAAGTGTATTCATGGGCTTACATTTTACCGATCTCCGTGCAGGGCAAGACAGTATAATTTTGGTTTTATATTTTGAAGGGTGACCAGGACAACCAGAATGACCATGGGGAAGCTTCTGTTGTGGCTCCTGCCGTCCCTGTGGTGCATAAGGAAGAACGCAAGTAGTGTGCCATGTGTGAAGGGGACGAAAAAGTCTTGGGCTATCCCTCATTTAAACATAGTTACATGGCATATTGCCAAAAGGATCTGGGAGGAAAAACACAGACCTCGATACTGGAATTTGTGTGGGATTTTGTGGAAAAAAAACCCCAAACACTCATGAAAGATTATGTGTCAATTATACTGACATGGTACCAGTTGAGGTTGGGCTTGCTGAATCAGGATGGGGCTTACCACCTGTCGGGGAAAAGACCACCACCTTGTTAATTGATCAGACAGCCTGAGGCTCCTTTAATTGAGAAATCATCAATACATGCGTGCACACATGGAGAGACAGCGTGTCCCCTAGCAATGGTTAAGCCGCTCTCCCAAACTGATTTTTGCCACAGCTTATAAAGCGTAAAACCGCAAATTATTATATTTGCTTACACATAAATCATAACCTTATTTGGCAATCATATGACATACGTTGCAGAAGAGCAATTAACATTATCCTTATATGGTAGGTATAACATATGTAAAATTGCAAGCTCTTATCTTTTACTTCCTTAAGGATGTTTACATGACTGTCAGAAGACCCTGACATCAGTTACCCTACTTGCGGTCTAGCTGACCTGCCTCGTAAGGCCCTTTGGGACTCAGTGTCCAGTGTTCAGTTCCTGATTCTGGCCAGTTGTTGCTATGCTGATACTTGGATTATTTATGCTAACGCAGGCCTTTTAATATGTTACTGTAGGGCAGTGGTGAGCTGGTTCTTAGGGGAATTTTTCCCTTATGCTAGCAGCATGATCATGGTTTGTGTATAACGGAACTGCCTTCTGGGAGTGCAGTTCCGCAGTGGTTATGTTAGCAACTTATTTCTTATGTGTTAGTACTTTAGGCCTATGATTTTATAATTTAGTATAAGCAGATTAGATCTGTTGTAAGGGGGGGGGCAAATTTCCCTGTCAGGAGATATTTATACATAGGAGAATATGAAAAAGTGGAAGTATGCACACCAACTGGAAGAGTCCAGTCAATTGAGATGATATTCCTGGGTCATCTACCATAGAAGGGGATTGGGCACACTGACTGTCATAAACATAGAGAAAAGAGTTACATAAAATCCCTCCTGGGTAGTGGACTAAATTGCTTTACCTGTAAGGGGTAAAGAAGCTCAAATAACCTGTTTGGCACCTCACTAAAAGGACCAATAAGGAAAGAAGATACTTTCAAATCTCTGGTGGGGAGGGGAGGTTTTGGTTGTGGTCTTCGTTTTTTCCCTCTCCAGATGGAGAGAGAAACCAAGCAACCCCATCTCCTAAACATATCCTTGAAATAATTCATTTAAGAATTGCAGAAATTGTTAGGCAAAGAAACGCATTAGGTTATCTTTTGTTTTAGCTTCTGAATTCTCCCTATGCTAACGGGTAGTTTTATTTCTGTTTCGTAACTGTGAAGGTGAGTCCAGAGGGGAATCCGCTGTGTTTTAAATTTTCTTCTTTCCTTGTAAAGTTACCTTCCATCCTGATTTTGCAGGTGTGATTCTTTTACTTTTTTTCTTTATAATAAAGTTCTTCTTTTAGGAACCTGATTGATTTTAGTGTCCTAAAGATAAAGGATCCAGTCTGTAGTTTTATTAAAGCAACTGGCTTGTGTATTATTCTCAAGCCTTTCCAGAAAAGAGGGTGAAGGGTTTCAGTGATATTTTGGGGGGAATATGGATTCCAAGTGACCCTTCCCTGAATGTCAAGTATCAGAGGGGTAGCCGTGTTAGTCTGGATCTGTAAAAGCAGCAAAGAATCCTGTGGCACCTTATAGACTAACAGCTCATGCTCCAAAACATCTGTTAGTCTATAAGGTGCCACAGGATTCTTTGCTGCCTTCCTTGAATTTTTGCCTACAGCACTTGGTGGTGGCAGCAATACCGTCCAAGGACAAGGAAGGGAATTTGTGCCTGGGGGAACTTTTTAACCTAAGCTGCTAGAAATAAGCTTAGGGGGTCTTTCATACAGGTCACCACATCTGTACCCGAGAGTCTAGAGTAGGGAGCGAACCCTGACACTGACCCACCAGATCCCTTCCAGGATTGTGTCCCTGTTGGTCACATTAGCCCATTTTGCATCACACTGGGAGCTCATGTGGACTTTTTTGTCCTCTATAACCACCGTTCTGCGCCCTAGCCAATGGATTTGTCCCTCAGTATATTCAGGTGAAAGCATGATTCAGGGTTATCATATGGAAAAGGAATTGTTCTTGGGTTGTTGTTACAGTGATGTCACAGGAGTTTAATTCCCTGAGTTCCTGGTAATCTCAACATGCTGAGATGCCAGCTGCTCCCTCCTCAGCCACTAACCCCAGAGAGGAACAATAGTTCGGTGCCAGGCACACACAGGTTTCAGCAAAGGGCTCATTCCACAAGAAAGAGGTAAACAGGTGGGAAGATGCTCTCAGAGACACAGGGAAATTAGAATGTGTCCCAACAACTAAACGGGGATATGGCTGAGGTCTATAAAATCTTGACTGGTGTGGAGAACACAAAGAAGAAAGTATTGTTAGTCTTGTTTACTACTTCTCATAACATAAGAACTAGGGGTCACCAAATGAAATTGATAGGCAGCAAGTTTAACACAAATAAAAGGAAGTTCTTCTTCACACAACTCAGTCAACCGATGGACTTCCTTGCCAGAGGATATTGTGAAGGCCAAGACTATAACAGGGTTAAAAAAAAAGAACTTGACAAATTTATGGAGGATAGGCCCATCAGTGGCTATTAGCCAGGGTGGGCAGGGATGGTTTCCCTAGCCTCTGTTTGCCAGAAGCTGGGAATGAATGACAGGAAGCTGCCGTCCCATGCCCTGCGTCTAGAGCCGTGATACTGTGAGTGTCAGGAAGCACCTTTCGTAGGGGGTGGTACATGCAGGCAAGTCCAGGGCCATGTGAAGCTACCTGCACCTCTTCAGCAAATGAGATCTACCCCAGGGAAGTGCCCCACACCCCAACCCTCTGCCCCATCCCTGAGCCCTCTTGCACACCTTTACTCCATCCCAGGGCCGAACCCCAACCTCCTGCCATCTCCTGAATCCTAAGTCTTGCCCAGATTCCCACTCCCACCCCAAGCTCCTGCTCTGAGCCCCCTCCTGCACTCCAAAAGTTTTATCCCCAGAGCCCACACCCACAGTTGGAGCCCTCCCCCTCTCCTGCACCCACCTTCCTACCTCTCCCGCAGCCCCCTCCTCATCTCTGAACCCCTCATCTTTGTGCCCATTCTGGATCCTATTAGGCGTCACAAATTCTAATAGCCCTGGGCCCCCAGAAGAGTTAATCCAGCCCTGCTCATATATCACTACAAACTAAATTATTCAGGCTTTGCTCAGGAGACGGAGAGACAGAAACCATCTACCTTACATTCTTCTGGGAAGCCAGTGGGCTCGTGGGACCAGTGATGTAGTTAGAACAGAATAATTGGGTGGGCTGAGTCTTCAGGAACCCCAATGCCCCCTACAGAGACAGATTAGGATTTTGACTCAACCAGAAAATTGAAGTACCCTCTCCATCCCTTCTGCAGCTCCTTTCCTGCTGGGGAAATGGTGTCAAAGGCAAAGGGGTTTACACTCGGCACTCCTGTTAGGGAATGAGGTCAGGCCACTCTGTCAAGCAGTGGGGGGCTTATTCTTCTTCCCCCGCCCAGCGATTCTGAGATGCTGGGCTTACCCCACTCCTACGCTCAGCACAATTCCAGAACCCCAACCCGCTCTCCAGGAGTTGGGTGTGGGGAGGGGGCAATCCCCTGCACCCGGACCTCGCTTCAGCAGAGGAGTGGTGGCTAGGAGGAATGGATCAGGGTAACACCATTGCCCCAGGATGTGTAGCTAGTCCACTACTGGCCCAAACCCGTCCACACAAGGCACACCCCCATCTGGCATAAGAGACCTGGGAATCAGTGCTCCGGACTGGCAGGAGAGGGATACAGCTGGGCACCAGACTGGGATCGGGAGTCCCAGCTGGTGGATTGGGCTTGGATGCTCAGTGGGTGGCCCCCGTCCGCCACCCCTGGCCCACTCATGGCTACACCCCTACTTCAACCCAGCCTTGTGTCCCTGTGTCTCCGAGAGCATCTTCCCGTCTGTTTGCCCCTTTCTTGTGGAAGCAGCCTGTGCTGAACCCCGTGTGAGCCTAGGCCCTGTCACCAAAGTGCTCTATGCTCAGTGTTTTACGGGGTCAAGGTGTGAAGCTGACCTTTGCCCTCAGACTGCTTTCTCCCAGCCAGACCATCTAAGATGAGGCTCCTGTGTCTGTTCCTCTATTGTTTGCAATGGATGCAAACACCGTTCTGGTGACTGTGTGGAAACTCCTGGCATCCTTGTGGCACTCCCACATTCCCCTCTGAAATCCTCCTCCTTATTCCTTGTTCCTCATGGAGAAGGGAAGGGTCCTCCCTTACTGGAAGGATCCAAAGGAAATTTCCATGTGTTTGTAATGCAAGAAAGGGGGCTGCCAGGAGTAATCAGCCCCATATTATTATTCTATTTTATTTTATTTCAGCAAGATCACAGCTGTGATGGCCCCATTGTTACCACTCATCCACCCTCGAGGTAGCCATGTAACCAATCAGAACAATATGATGACAAGCCTGGATTCTTGGAATAGAGCCTGCAGCAGGGCTGGCACTGCAGTCCAATTAGGTAGTATCACCCCATGTCCCCTGTGATTTAGCCTCCTGCAGTTTGCCATTGGCCGTGAGAGGGGTTAAAGCTGGTGCACACAAAGCCAAGCAGCTGAGTTTCCCTAATGGCCAAGTGGCCCCCAAGGGAATGTGCAAACATGCTTCATAAATACAGTTGCCTCCTATCTGAACAGATACTGCCTGCTGCCCTGCAACTTCTTCAGTGACTCCTTGTCCTTTAGGGTGAAGACCTCTGGTGTCAGCGGCTCCTCTTCTAGCAGGAATTGGGTACGTTGGCAGGTTTCACTGTCTTTACAATGGGAAGTGAAGGGTAAAGGCTGCAAGCTGTTTAAATCTGAAGATGTTCTGTGCCACCGCAGTAAACTCAACTGAGCTGTCAGAGTGACTCTGTAACAGGGGCAGGAGGACAGGCAGCAAAGTGCTTAGTGAGTTATTCAATTCCACAGACACGTGAGGTAGGAGTATTAAAAGCATGATGTCCCAAGTCAGGATTTCTCAAGGGATCCCACTTCCACAGATACTGTAGGCTCTGAGCCTGATCCTGCCAGGGGCTCAGTGAAAGGAGACCCCAAAGAATTCAGTGACTAGTTCCCAAATTCACTCAGGTTTATTTCCTCCTGAAAATTTAATCAGCAAATGAATTTTCAAAGATTTTATTCTCTGCTTTGATTGTGAAGGCAGGAATTCAGGGCTGCATTGCTTTGTAGTAACAGGTCAGAGAAAGCATATTTTCCCCTTATAGTTACTATAGTTACAGGGCTACTGGCATCTCCTTCCCCTCTCTGGTCTCTCAGTGCCAAATGTCAGGCCTTGTAGCCTTCCTGCACCTGCTGTGGAATCCCACCATTCCCTCACCCTCAACTGTGGATCAACTGTGCTTGTCAAGCAGGTCCAAGTGGGTTCAGCACCTGTGGTTGACATGTGTGTACTAAGGTACAGAGGTGTAAATGTTAGGCCAAAACTATTCATTGTAATACAGATATTACAAACCAAACCCTCATGCCATGCCTGTATATCGAAATCAAGCAGCAGAGTTGTTAGAATCTCTGCAGGAAGGAGCAGGGGTAACTTTACTGCTTAATGGCTTTGGATTTAGAAAGTGTTTCAGAAGTGCTCCACATACTGCTTGCAATGGGCTTGTACTATTAACTCTTTGTTCAGTGGACATTTGTGTGATACTGTCTCCTGGTAACTGACTAGAAGCTGTTTCTAACATTTATATTCAGAGTCATGCATTCAATAACTCTGCAAGACTTGTGCAAGACTTTCCAAAAAGTCACAAGAGACGCGAACCGCTGGTCTGTGTTTCAGCAAAAAGTTTAGCTGAGGTTCAGGAAAGGGGAGTGGTATAATAGCTGTATGTAATTGTCCCAGGTCTCCAATTACATGAGCATGGTTGAAGTAACTTGTACTCCCAAGTGGATATTAGTGCAATGACATGTTTGAAGTATTGACCCGTTTGTGAAGCCAACTCCTCCCCTGCACAGCTGAAAAAACTGTCAGTGTTAGCTTGTAATTTTCCTAATATCTACAGACTGTTGCATGGGGAGAGGATGCAGGTCTCAGGGGTATAAAGAAAAATCTGTAGGATGATCGAAGTCTCTGGATTCCATCAACATTGGCCAGGCAAAGCACTTCAGCTTCCCTTGGAGGGTTTCTTGGGGTTCAGAGTATATCACTGGGAACCTTTGATAAGTGTGAGTTAATAGAGCCTGGTTCTGATTGAATTTACGTACGAAAGTCTGGCGGGTGGCTGTTGATGTCACTGTCATTAAATTAAGTACCTGACCCTAAAAATTTATCTCATATGCAGCGAAGAGGCAGTTGCATATCCTGAACTGTCAGGAGTGCAGAAAAAAATAATTCATATAATGAAGCTATAAAACACATTTAAAAATCTTAACAGTGTAGGACAAATAAATATAATGACCGTATTCACCATGCACTTGCATGTGTTTATACACATGGCATGATACAAGGGACCACACTCAGAAGTAGGGGGCCAGAAATGGTATCTGTGTGAAGGGTATAACAGAGTTCAAAAAAGAACTACATAAATTCATGGATGATGGATCACTTGATGATGACGTATTCGGCTCATTCGCTGTGGGGCACCTGGCCTAAGCCACTGTTGAAGACAGGATGCTGGGCTAGATGGACCTTTTGTCTCACCCAGCATGGCCACTCTTATATTTTTATGATTTAAGGGCACAATGATAAAATCACACAGCAATCAAGTAGGATATGGAATTCACAGCCATAAGATATCAATGGGGGAAAGATCTTAGCAGGATTCAAAAAGGGACTGAGTAATCTGAAAATCCAGTTAGAGTAGAGGATTGTTTTAAAAAAAGTTTTGGAGAAGCTCTAAACCTTCCTGATTTACACCACAAAATATGTCTAACTAGTGGGTGTCAGGGGGAAACTTCCTGGGAGCAGACTATTTCATAGCTGCCTAATTAGGGCTACTTTCACCTTCCTGTGAAGCATCTGGACATGGCCACTGGTTACTGGGGTAGATGGACTACAAGTCTGATCCAGTCTGGCTAATCAGATCTGTGTAAATCCTAGAGTAAGTTTTTGCTTATCTACCTTCATGCTCTGGGAGTCTGTAGATTTGCACTGAGAGCAGAATGGTTTCTTGATCATCTAATTTCCTCCTTCTTTTCTTTTAGAAAGAATATTTCAGAACTCTTCAGACCTGCCCAGTACAATATGTCAGCTGTCAATGACACTAAATTTAAATCTGTAATATTCCTTCTAACCAGGCTACCAAGTCATGGAGATACACATCTCTGGATTTCTATCTCATTCTGCTTCATGTATGTTATTTCAATAGTAGGAAATTCAGTCATTCTGTTCATTATAAAAATAGATTCAAGCCTCCATGAGCCCATGTACATTTTCCTTTACATGTTGGCTACCACAGATCTTGGCATATTGATAACTACCATGCCAACAATACTGGGCATATACTTGTTTAACTCTAGGGAGATCAGCCTCGATGCCTGTTTAGCCCAGCTTTTCTTCATCCATGTGCTTCATTGTATTGAATCCTCCGTGCTATTGTTGATGGCCTTTGACCGTTTCATCGCGATCTATAACCCGCTGAGATATACTTCCATCTTAACCCTGCCGAGAATAGCCAAGATGGGACTGGTGGCTGTGCTAAGAGCTACGGTCATAATACTTCCACTCCCCTTTCTCCTGAAACGGTTCCACTACTGTCGAGCCAATGTCCTCTCCCATTCCTACTGTGTGCACCGGGAGATCATGAACATGGCTTGTTCAGACATCACAGTCAATATTATCTATCGATTGTTTACTAAACTCTTCCAGATGGGGTTAGACTCGCTGCTCATCTTCCTCTCTTATGTGATGATCCTCAAAACAGTGCTAAGCATCGGGTCCCACGAGGAGTGCCTGAGGGTCCTGAACACCTGCTTCTCGCACCTCTGTGCCCTCCTGCTCTTCTACACACCAGAGATCAGCTTGTCTGTGATACAGAGCTTTGAGAAGGGCTCCTTACCGTTGTCATAAACAGATAGCTAAGGGTTAATGTCTCTTTCACCTGAAACACCTGACCAGAGAACCAATCAGGAAACTGGATTTTTTCAACTTTGGGTGGAGGGAAGTGTGTCTCTGAGTCTTTTGTCTGTCTGCCGGCTTCTCTGAGCTTTGGAGAAGTACTTTTTATTTTCTAGTCTTCTGTTTCTAAGTGTAAGGACAAAGAGATCAGATAGTAAGTTCTATGATTTCTTTTCTTTGGTATTTGCATGAATGTAAGTGCTGGAGTGCTTTAATTTGTATTCTTTTTGAATAAGGCTGTTTATTCAATATTCTTTTAAGCAATTGACCCTGTGTTGTATCATCTTAATACAGAGAGACCATTTGTATTTTTTCTTTCTTTTTTATATAAAGTTTTCTTTTAAGACCTGTTGGAGTTTTTCTTTACTTCAGGGAAATTAAGTCTGTACTCACCAGGGAATTGGTGGGAGGAAGAAATCAAGGGGAGAGCTGTGTGTTGGATTGCTAGCCTGATTTTGCATTTCCTCTGGGTGAAGAGGAAAGTGCTTTTGTTCCAGGATTGGGAACGGAGAGGGGGACTCACTCTGCGTAGTTTCACAGAGCTTGTGTCTGTGTATCTCTCCAGGAGCACCTGGAGGGGGGAAGGGAATCAGGATTATTTCCCTTTGTTGTGAGACTCAAGGGATTTGGGTCTTGTGGTCCCCAGGGAAGGTTTTTCAGGGGGACCAGAGTGCCCCAAAACACTCTAATTTTTGGGTGGTGGCAGCAGTACCAGGTCCAAGCTGGTAACTAAGCTTGGAGGTTTTCATGCTAACCCCCAAATTTTGGACGCTAAGGTCCAGAATCTGGGAATAAGGTTATGTCATGAGTGGCAGCGGCGGGATATAGACAGAATCCAGAAGCCAGTAGGAATATTATATTTTTCTTTTCTCTGCTAAGGGCTTTTTAGCAGAGAGAAACAGTTTGGTTTTAAAAGGGAACCAGAGAGAATTTTTTTTTCTGCTCTCTAGCAGTTTGTGGTTTGCATGTTAAGCGAGAAGACTGTTAAGGGTCTTTTGTCATGCAATAGCCCTCCCATTAGGAGGCAAAGTACCAGCACTTATATGCATGCAAATAAAGTGGTTTTTCTGGTTTCCCTTAATTGAACATTAGCTAGAGAGAGAAAAGGGAAAAGGCACTGTTGCTAGGCAGACTTCAGGAGGCAACAGAGAACCTGCAGTTCAGAAGATAAACACCGGAGGGCACCCCAACACAAGAAAACAGGAACCATGACTTCTAAGGCAAAAAGAAACGCCGAAGAACACATCAAAGAAGCTGAACACAGGCGACAACTGGAAATGAAACAAAAAGAGATGGAGATAAAAGAAAAGGAAGAAAGCATCAAACAGGCAGCCCAAGAGGCAGCACACAAAAGAAAACTAGAAGAAGATGAGGCAGCCCACAGAAGACAGATAGAACTCCAGAGGGAAGCCCACCAACAGGCCATGGAATTAGAAAAGGCTAAGCAACAGACTCCAGCCAATCCTAACAACCCATCGCCCATTATTGCTCCACAGCACAGGAAATTTCCCACCTACAAGGCAGGTGATGACACCGAGGCCTTCTTGGAAAATTTTGAAAGAGCCTGTCTTGGGTACAGCATCCCCGAAGACCAGTACATGGTAGAATTAAGGCCACAACTCAGTGGACCTTTAGCAGAGGTGGCAGCTGAAATGCCTAAGCTGCAAATGAATGACTATAAACTTTTTCAAACCAAGGCCAGATACAGGATGGGGATAACCCCAGATCATGCCCGTCGGCGCTTCAGAACCCAAAAATGGAAACCAGAGGTGTCATTTCCCAAACACGCCTACTACATTGCAAAAAACTATGAGGCCTGGTTAACAGGAAACAACATTCAAACCTTGGAAGAAGTGAACCTCCTCATACAAATGGAGCAGTTCTTGGATGGTGTTCCTGAAGACATCACACGGTACATACAAGATAGAAATCCCAAAACTATCGCTGAGGCGGGGGAGATTGGAGCCAAATGGATGGAACTGGCAGAAAGCAAAAAAGCTACTGTCAAGGGGAACGATTACCCCAGGGGGCACACAGACCATAAACCCTACAACCGAGGACAGCCAAAGACCCTCCATACCACCCAAGTAAAGCCACAGATACCCTACTCTTCAACCTCACCAGTCTCCAGTAACTCACCTCGGCCCAGTGACCCATCAGATGGAAGATGCTTTAAGTGTAATGAACTGGGACATATCAAGGCCAACTGTCCCAAGAACACCATGCGAGTGCAATTCATTACACCACCATCACCCCAAAGATCCCCAGGCCCAGATGCCTCTCAAATACCCTTGGAGCGAAGGGAAAATTTGCGAGTGGGCGGAAAGAAGGTTACTGCGTGGAGAGACACGGGGGCACAAGTGTCAGCTATCCACCAATCCTTCGTTGACCCCAAATTCATCAACCCAAAGGCCAAAGTTACAATTTACCCCTTCATGTCACAAGCTGTAGACTTGCCTACAGCTCAACTGCCTGTCCAGTACAAAGGCTGGTCAGGAATGTGGACTTTTGCAGTCTATGACAATTATCCTATCCCCATGCTACTGGGGGAAGACTTGGCCAACCAGGTGAGGCGGGCCAAGAGAGTGGGAATGGTTACCCGTAGCCAAACCAGGCAAGCTTCCAGACCCATTCCTGTTCCTGAGCCGTCCACAGAAGCCCCGTCTGTGTTACCAGAGACCCAGACAGAGGTAGTGGACCCGGATTCCATGCCTACCACTGAAACAGCCACAGCATCTCCAGTCCCAGGCCCGGAACTGGAACAGCAACCAGCACCAGCAAGTGCAACCACATCTTCAAACTCAACGCCAGAGGGCGCCAGCGAGCCAGAACTGGCAGAAGCACACGACAGCCATACCCAAAAGGCTCAGCCAGAGCCTGAAATACCCTCAGGTGCACCAGCGGAGAGCGGTTCACCAGCAACGGAACCAACCCCATCACCTACATCGCTTCCAGAGGGACCAAGCCCAAGTCCACAGTCTGAGGAAGAACTGGTGACCCCAGCCTCAAGGGAACAGTTCCAGGCTGAGCAGGAAGCAGATGACAGCCTTCAGAAAGCGTGGGCGGCGGCACGGAGCACCCCACCGCCTCTCAGCTCTTCTAATCGATCCCGGTTTGTTATAGACCAAGGACTTTTATACAAGGAAATTCTTTCTGGTGGACACCGGGAAGAATGGCAGCCGCACAAACAGTTGGTGGTCCCAACTAAGTACCGGGAGAAGCTCTTAAGCTTAGCCCATGATCATCCCAGTGGCCATGCTGGGGTGAACAGAACCAAGGACCGGTTGGGGAAGTCCTTCCACTGGGAGGGGATGGGCAAGGATGTTGCCAAGTATGTCCGGTCTTGTGAGGTATGCCAAAGAGTAGGTAAGCCTCAAGACCAGGTCAAGGCCCCTCTCCAGCCACTCCCCATAATTGAGGTCCCCTTTCAGCGAGTAGCTGTGGATATTCTGGGCCCTTTCCCAAAAAAGACGCCCAGAGGAAAGCAGTACGTACTGACTTTAGTGGACTTTGCTACCCGATGGCCAGAAGCAGTAGCTCTAGGCAACACCAGGGCTAACACTGTGTGCCTGGCCCTAACAGACATCTTTGCCAGGGTAGGTTGGCCCTCTGACATCCTTACAGATTCAGGGTCTAATTTCCTGGCAGGGACCATGGAAAAACTGTGGGAAACTCATGGGGTGAATCACTTGGTTGCCACCCCGTACCACCATCAAACCAATGGCCTGGTGGAAAGGTTCAATGGAACTTTGGGGGCCATGATAAGAAAATTCATCAACGAATTCTCCAATAATTGGGACCTAGTGTTGCAGCAGTTGCTGTTTGCCTACAGGGCTGTACCACATCCCAGTTTAGGGTTTTCACCATTTGAACTTGTGTATGGTCACGAGGTTAAGGGGCCATTACAGTTGGTGAAGCAGCAATGGGAGGGGTTTACGCCTTCTCCAGGAACTAACATTCTGGACTTTGTAAGCAACCTACAAAGCACCCTCCGACACTCTTTAGCCCTTGCTAGAGAGAACCTAAAGGATGCTCAAGAAGAGCAAAAGGCCTGGTATGACAGACATGCCAGAGAACGTTCCTTCAAGGTAGGAGACCAGGTTATGGTCTTGAAGGCGCAACAGGCCCATAAGATGGAAGCATCATGGGAAGGGCCATTCACGGTCCAAGAGCGCCTGGGAGCTGTAAACTACCTCATAGCATTTCCCAATTCCTCACTAAAGCCTAAAGTGTACCATGTTAATTCTCTCAAGCCTTTCTATTCCAGAGACTTACAGGTTTGTCAGTTTACAGTCCAGGGAGATGATGCTGAGTGGCCTGACGGTGTCTACTACGACGGGAAAAAAGACGGTGGCGTGGAAGAGGTGAACCTCTCAACCACCCTGGAACGTCTGCAGCGGCAACAAATCAAGGAGCTGTGCACTAGCTTCGCCCCATTGTTCTCAGCCACCCCAGGACGGACTGAACGGGCATACCACTCCATTGATACAGGTAATGCTCACCCAATCAGAACCCCACCCTACCGGGTGTCTCCTCATGCCCAAGCTGCTATAGAACGGGAGATCCAGAACATGCTACAGATGGGTATAATCCGCTCATCTACCAGTGCATGGGCATCTCCAGTGGTTCTGGTACCCAAACCAGATGGGGAAATACGCTTTTGCGTGGACTACCGTAAGCTAAATGCGGTAACTCGTCCGGACAACTATCCAATGCCACGCACTGATGAGCTATTGGAAAAGTTGGGACGTGCCCAGTTCATCTCTACAATAGACTTAACCAAGGGGTACTGGCAAGTACCGCTAGATGAACCCGCCAAGGAGAGGTCAGCATTCGTCACCCATGCGGGGGTGTATGAATTCAATGTCCTTCCTTTCGGCCTTCGAAATGCGCCCGCCACCTTCCAGAGGCTGGTAGATGGTCTACTAGCTGGACTGGGAGAATTCGCAGTTGCCTACCTCGATGATGTGGCCATTTTTTCAGACTCCTGGCCAGAACACCTACTACACCTGGAAAAGGTCTTTGAGCGCATCAGGCAGGCAGGACTAACTGTTAAGGCCAAAAAGTGTCAAATAGGCCAAAACAGAGTGACTTACCTGGGGCACCAGGTGGGTCGAGGAACCATAAACCCCCTACAGGCCAAGGTGGATGCTATCCAAAAGTGGCCTGTCCCAAGGTCAAAAAAACAGGTCCAATCCTTCTTAGGCTTGGCCGGATACTACAGGCGATTGGTACCACACTACAGCCAAATCGCTGCCCCATTGACCGACCTAACCAAAAAGACCCAGCCAAATGCCGTTAAGTGGACTAATGAGTGTCAAAAAGCCTTTACCCAGCTTAAGGCAACGCTCATGTCTGACCCTGTACTCAGGGCCCCGGACTTTGACAAGCCATTCCTAGTAACCACGGATGCATCTGAGCGTGGTATAGGAGCAGTACTCATGCAGGAAGCAACAGATCACAACTTCCATCCTGTCGTGTTTCTCAGCAAAAAACTGTCTGAGAGGGAAAGTCACTGGTCAGTCAGTGAAAAGGAATGCTATGCCATTGTGTACGCCCTGGAGAAGCTACGCCCATATGTTTGGGGACGGCGGTTCCAACTACAAACTGACCATGCTGCACTAAAGTGGCTTCAGACTGCCAAGGGGAACAACAAGAAACTTCTTCGTTGGAGTTTCGCTCTCCAAGATTTTGATTTTGACATTCAACACATCACAGGAGCTTCTAACAAAGTTGCTGATGCACCATCCCGTGAGAGTTTCCCAGAATCCAGTAGTTAAAAAGTGTTCTTAAAGTGTAAAAGTCTGTTAGTTATATACTTAGTAGTATATGTAAAGGTGCATGTGTTGTATTAATCTGTTTATTTTCAAGTTCTAGAAGGAAATTGCCGCCAGTGAGCTTCCCCACTGTCTGCAATTTGGGGGGCGTGTCATAAACAGATAGCTAAGGGTTAATGTCTCTTTCACCTGAAACACCTGACCAGAGAACCAATCAGGAAACTGGATTTTTTCAACTTTGGGTGGAGGGAAGTGTGTCTCTGAGTCTTTTGTCTGTCTGCCGGCTTCTCTGAGCTTTGGAGAAGTACTTTTTATTTTCTAGTCTTCTGTTTCTAAGTGTAAGGACAAAGAGATCAGATAGTAAGTTCTATGGTTTCTTTTCTTTGGTATTTGCATGAATGTAAGTGCTGGAGTGCTTTAATTTGTATTCTTTTTGAATAAGGCTGTTTATTCAATATTCTTTTAAGCAATTGACCCTGTGTTGTATCATCTTAATACAGAGAGACCATTTGTATTTTTTCTTTCTTTTTTATATAAAGTTTTCTTTTAAGACCTGTTGGAGTTTTTCTTTACTTCAGGGAAATTAAGTCTGTACTCACCAGGGAATTGGTGGGAGGAAGAAATCAAGGGGAGAGCTGTGTGTTGGATTGCTAGCCTGATTTTGCATTTCCTCTGGGTGAAGAGGAAAGTGCTTTTGTTCCAGGATTGGGAACGGAGAGGGGGACTCACTCTGCGTAGTTTCACAGAGCTTGTGTCTGTGTATCTCTCCAGGAGCACCTGGAGGGGGGAAGGGAATCAGGATTATTTCCCTTTGTTGTGAGACTCAAGGGATTTGGGTCTTGTGGTCCCCAGGGAAGGTTTTTCAGGGGGACCAGAGTGCCCCAAAACACTCTAATTTTTTGGGTGGTGGCAGCAGTACCAGGTCCAAGCTGGTAACTAAGCTTGGAGGTTTTCATGCTAACCCCCAAATTTTGGACGCTAAGGTCCAGAATCTGGGAATAAGGTTATGTCAACCGTTACTTCAAATTGTCCTGGGCTACATCTCCCTGCTTCTCCCCCCGCTGATGAACCCAATTGTGTACAGTGTGAAAAGCAAACACCTTCGTGAGAGGATAATCAGAGTGTTCATCAAATGAAGGCTCAGTTCATCACTTAGGTCCAGTGACATGGGAGACGAAAAAAATGGGCCACCTATTGCATCCTGGACCCTTACATCTAATATGGCATGAGTTACTGATCTCCACTCTGAAGAGAGGTTCAGGAAGGGTCTAAGGCTGATGAGGGAGGACAGGGATGGTGAGGGAGGACTTGACACTGAGGGAGGGAGACCAAGGCAGGGAGCAGCATTTACAGAGTGACTTTTTGTGGCGAGCCAGGGGATCAATGGGATTTTGGCCCATAAGGAGCCATATTCATGGTCACTGTTACCTCACAATTCCTGTTGATAATCAATAAAGAGAAGGGATGTGGATGCTGTTTCCCATTACACCTGGTCTGTCACTGTTCCATGTCTGGCTAAACATCCAAGGGCTATCAAACAAGCTGCAGAGCTGTTCTGCAGTCGCAGTCCTGGCCCTTCCGGGTGCAGCATGATCCACGGGTGCTGCACCAGCTGGGGACAGGGGTTATTCAAGGGGCCCGGTAAATCCGTTTTCCCCTGCACTCTCAGTCCAGTGTTTGAGACTGAATGGTGTCAGAGACATGATTACTGCAGGAATGCCAGGAGAAACCATTTAGGCAACCCCTTCATTAATGGCTTTGCACACAGCCCACCTGCTCAGTCCACTCCCCGCTGAGGCAGAGCAGAACTGCATGTGTGAGGAATGGTCTGACACACAGGAGTCCTGGTAAGAGACTCAGGCCTAGGTTCCCTCCCCTTCTGCTCCATTTGTGCTGCCCCAGCAATGCAAAACTGTGGAAACCGGCCTCAGCTCAGGCCCAGCGAGCTCCTATCCCAGCCCAGCCCATTCAGTGTAAGGTGAGCAGCTTTACAAAAGGGAAAAGCGGGACATAGGCCAGAAGCCCTGTTCCCTCAGTGACCTCACCCCTGCCCCTCTTCTTTCCCCTTGAGACCCAATTCCCTGCTCCTCCTCTTCCACTCAGACTCCATCCCCTATTCAAACCAGAAGCCAGAGCTGGGCCACAGAAAGAGCTGATCAGGGAGCCAGAGCCTCTGCGAGGAGCCTCCAGCTGCCCTGGGCAGGGAACTGGGGGGACAAGAGAATGCACCAGTCTATGTCTTTGTCCCTCAGAAATCATCCCCAGAGAAGGTGGAGAATCTGGGAATCCCCACAGCAGCCTGGGCTCCTGGGGTAGATGTAACCGTGCTTTTGTGGATCACCACTGAAAAATACCAAATTGAGGACAAACTTCTGAGAAAAAGGCAGACAGACCCCAAAACTGGTGGTTATTCTCCTATGACATATACCAAGGATGACCACAGTGAATGAGGTGAGGTGAGGGAGCAGAGAGGGGCACAATAAAGGAACTTTTCTTTGTAGGACTCAACCATATGAGGTAAAAGACACTGCCTCACATGCACTGTTCTGCTCACAACTTTATGTTTAAGAATCCTGCTTGTGGCATTTTCCCTAATTAATATGCGATGACTTTCCTCCTTGAAGAAAAAATTACTTTCCTTCACTCAGACTTTGTGCTTGTGAGTGGAGAAGTGTTGGCTTTCAAGGGCACCACGGGGTGGGGTGTAATTTTCCCAGTTTAGTGGATGGGGGGCTCGAGCCGCTTCTCTGTTGTGTTTTGTGAAAAGGAACCCCTAGAGATTGAAGGCTGCCCTGGTTGCTTCTGCCTCCACCTGGCAGAAGGCTGACATCTGTCCTTTCCAGCCTCAGTTTCCTCCTCATCAGTTTGTCCTCATCCGTTCTTGTGCCAACACTGTATTTTAGCTGCAGGAGTTCATCTCCCTCCCTGGTGTTTACTCCCCTGATATATTTATAGAGCAATAGCTCACCCACGATCACAGCCGAGAAGGGAATTAAACATGCCTGTCCTGAGTCACAGAGCAGTGTCTAGACCACAGCACCAGGCTTCCAGCCAGCTGAGTGGTGACAGGCCTGGATGGAATCTCTGCTGCTCCTGCAGAGCTCCCCCTCCCGGCCATGCTGCAGAGAGCAGGGATAGCAAGGAGCCAGTTAGGGAAGTTTGATTCTCCAGCCTGTTCTCCCCCAGCCACAGCACAGTTTAGAGCAGCCTGGGCACTTGGCTAACCTCTGCCTGACTTTAACAACTTCCAAGAGCACAGCACACTCTGGCCATGTCCGTGCTGATCAGGGCCACCACAGAGTGTCCGCTGGGGGCTTGAGGTGGCCCTACAGGTGCCCTGCTCTTCCCTCAAGGGTTCTTGCAATCACTTACTCTCAAGCTGGAATATTTAAAACAAGAGCTCCCTTTGAGGTTTCACATTTATTCAGTTTTCTCCAAAACACAAGGTCCCCTACCCTCCAACTTGACCAGTCTGTCACCCTTGTTGCTGGTGTCTACATTGCTTCAGACTTGCTGCAACCCCATTTCCCTTGAGCCCCCCAGCCACATCTCTTATCACTAAGCCCTGCCCCTGCTGCTCCACTTCACCTGAGGCTCCGCCTCCCGGCCACGCCAGAGCCAGGCCGTGGTAAGAGCTACTGTGATGTTTTATGATCAAAATGTGGCCACATAGATCACTTTCACCACCACTGTTATATATTTGCAACACACTTGTACAAAACGCGGCATGTAAGATGTCTATGAAAAGGTTATGATTTGCCGGTTATGGTTGTGCTATCTCCATGCATGTATCATTTTTAGATTTGAAGGCAGGACTATTGTCTCTATACCTGGATTTCAGATGTTTGCTCCTGAGGTAACACCCACAAAGTTGTTAGCCTGCAAATCTTGGAGGGACTATTCAAATTAACGACTCACGAATAAACGCTTAACTGACAATGGACCATGAGAGACGCCCATCTACACTGGATAGACTGTCCCTCAAATGTACTGTCCGGGTATAGGTAATGATTTCCTGCTGTGACTAAGCAAAGTTATGATGGAGATCTGACTGGCCATGGGATTCTAAACCCCAATTTGTCAGCTGCAATTTTCCAGTAGCTGTGCTGGGGCTGTGTTAGAAACAGTAGGTTTGCTTGCACATGGCCAAAGCTATAAAAGGCCATAAAAAGAAATGCCTTCATTTTGCATCTTTCCTGCTCAAGCCTCTGGTCTATGAATTTATACTAATGGGAGCATCTAACGAATGCCCTGAGGTCCTTCCAATCATTTTTAAGCAACCAGAGACGTATCAAGCTAGCAGCTTATTTCATCATTGCTACAAATCTGAAAGAAGAATTTTTCATTTATTGTACATATTTGACTCTGTAACAGGTTGCTGGCCAGGAGGCCCGGAGCCAGGCCTCTGTTAGCCCAGCTCCAATTAAGAAGTATTAATTGGGGCTGGCTGGGTATGCTGTGCCTAACTGATGAAACAGAAGCACCTGTGGGCCTTATTGGCAGCGGGCTATAGAAAGCTGGCAGGAAGGCAGTGGGGAGGGGGGAAGCGGTGAAGAGCAAGGGAAGGGAGGAGCCACAGGCTGTGTGTCCCCACTGGCTGGAGAAGCTAACTATCCCACAGGTTGCTGGTTTGCATCTGTCTGTAACTAGAAGGTGGTGGGAGCTGACACTGTTAATAAAAGAACCACTGCTGATTACACTTGGAGAAGGTCTCTGGCTGATTTCTGTGAGAGCAAGCAAAGGCCTCGTTACAGACTCCTTTAACCAATTATAAGTCTTGCTTTTTTTTTTTAATAAATAAAGCTTTAGATTAGAGATAACAAAGCATTTGTATCAGTGTGATTTTTGGGTAAGATCTCAGTTATATATTGACCTGGGTGCACAGTTGGTCCTTTGGGATCAAATGAACCTGTTCTTACATTACATTGGTTCCAAAGACCCACACATCTTTCAATCTAGTGTTCTTGATGGGGATATAAGGACTTGAATATCTAAGGAAACTGCTTTTATGACTTCTTGTTAGCCAGTGCGGTGAAACAGAAGTTTGTTATGTATTCCTGCTTCCGTATATCTCCTGGGAGAATAACCATGAGTTTTGGGGTCTGTCTTCCCTATTTCTCAGCAGTTTGTCCTGAATTTGGTATCCACAGTTGTGACCCACAGAAGAACGGCTACATCTACCCCAGGAGCTGAGGCTGCTGAGGAGATTCCCAGACTCTCTACCTTCTCTGGGGATGTGTCCTGAGGGGGAGAGACATAGGCTGACGCATTCTCTTGTTCCCCCTCACAGCGGCTCTGGCTCACTGATCAGCTCTTTCCATGGCCCAGCTCTGGTTTCTGGCCTGGACAGGGGCTGGAGCCTCGGTGGAAGAAGAGGAGCAGGGAGTGGGACCTCTGGGAGGAAGAGAGCGGTAGGGGCGGGGTCACAGAGGGAACCTGTGTCCAGCTGTGTCCAGTTTTTGCCATTTGAAAAGGTGCTTATCCTACACTGAATGGGCTGGGCTGGGCTAGGACGAAAGGTTCATCTAGCCCAGCATCCTCTCTTCGACAGTAGCTTAGGCCAGGTGCTCACAGGGAATGAACAGAACAGGTCATCGTCAAGTGATCCTTCGTCCATGAATGTACGTAGTTCTCTTTGAAATCTGTTATATCCTTCACATAGACACCCTTTCTGGCCCTGCACTTCTAAGTGTGGCCCTTTGTATCGTGGCAAGTGCATGGTGAAAATGGTCATTGTATTTATCTGTCCTGCACTGTTGCTATTTTAAAATGTATTTTATTGCTTCATTATATGATTTATTTTTTGTGCTCCCCCTGACGGTTCAGGATATGCAACTGCCTCTTTCCACCCTATGAGATAAATTTTTAGAGTTAAGTCCTTAATTTAATAACAGTGATATCAGCAGCCTCACGCCAGAGTTTCATGTGTAAATTCAATCAGAACCAGGCTCTATTAAGTCACCCTTACCAAATGTTTCCAGTGATATTCTCTAACCCCCAAGAAACCCTCCAAGAGAAGCTGAAGTGCTTTGCCAATGTTCATGGAATGCAGAGACTTCGATCATACCTACAGGCTTCTCTTTATCCTCACAGGACCTGCATCCTCTGCCCATGCAACAGTCTGTAGATATTAAGAAAATTTCAAGCTAACACTGACAGTTATTTCAGCTGGGCAGCGGAGGAGCTGGCATCACAAATGGTCAATACTTTAAACACTGGTATTGCACTAATGTCCACTTGAGTGTACAAAAAGAACAGGAGTACATGTGGCACCTTAGAGACTAACACATTTATTTGAGCATGAGCTTTCATTACTTCAGCCATGCTTATGTAATGGGGACTCGGGTCAATTACATACAGCTACTATACAACTCCCCTTTCCTGCACCTCAGCTAACCTCTTTGCAGAAGCACAGACCAGCAGTTCGGATCTCTCATGACTTTTTGAAAAGTCTTGCACAAGCCTTGCAGAGTTACTGAGTGCATGACTCTGACTATAAGTGTTAGAAACAGCTTCTAGTCAGTTACCAGGAGATAGTACCACACAGATGTCCACTGAACAAAGAGTTAATAGCGCAAACCCATTGCAAACAGTATGTGGAGCACTTCTGAAACACTTGCCAAAGCCAAAGCCAATAAGCAGTAAAGTTACCCCTGCTCCTTCCTGCAGAGATTCTAACAACTCTGCCACTGGCTTTCAATATACAGGCATGGCATGAAAGTTCTGTTTGTAATATTTGTATTACAATGAATAGTTTTGACATAACATTTACACTTCTGTACCTTAGTACACACGTCAACCACAGGCAGGGCCGGCTCCAGGCACCAGCCGAGCAAGCTGGTGCTTGGAGCAGGAGATTCCAAGGTGCGGCATTCTGCTGGGAGCGATGCCAGGTCTGCAGCAAGCCTGCCCACCAGAGCGACGCGGAGCCCTCCCAGCAGGATGCGCTGCGGGAGGGGCCACATGGCAAGCGCCCCGCTTAAGGAAGCCCTGGCTGCCCCCTTCTCTGTCTCCCCCCCCTACTGGCGGGGGTGTGCACACTTCTGTCCGGGGTCTGTGGGCTGGGAGTCCCCCTGCACCCGCTGCCCCGCAGGTATTTTTTTTCCTTTTTTTTTAATGTTTTTTCTTGCCTTTGCTTTTCCGGCTGGCAGGCAGGTTTGTTTCGCCCTCTGTCATGGTATACTTCCCCAATCTGAATCTTAGAGTCCAAAAAATGGGGTACCAGCATGAATTCCTCTAAGCTTAATTACTAGCTTAGATCTGATAAGCTGCCACCACCCAAAAAATTATGGTCCCCCAAAAAACCTTCCCTGGGGACCCCAAGACCCAAATTTCTTGAGTCTTACAACAAAGGGGAATAAACCATTTCCCCCCCTTCTCCTTTTTTCCTCCCAGATCTTTCCCGCCCTGGGTTATCCTGGAGAGATAGACAGATTCAAGCTCCCTGAATCTAAACAAAGGGATTCCATCTTTCCCCCCTCCCTTCTCCCTCCCTGTCTCTCACCAATTTCCTGGTAAGTACAGACTCAATTCCCTTGAGCCTCAACAAGGGGAAAAAAATCAAACAGGTCTTAAAAAGCAAAACTTTTAATAAAAAGAAAGAAAAAAAAGTAAAAGTTACAGGGTCCTTCAGCTTATAGACACTAGAGATAAGCCTCCTCCCAGCAAAATACAATTTAAAATACTCCCAGCAAACTACACATTTGCAAATACAGAAAACAATCAAAAGACTAAACTTGCCTTTTCCTGTTGCTTACTAAAATTAAACAGAAGAGATTTTTTTCAGAAAGATTGGCAGAATCTGCTTACATGTCTGGTCCCTCTCAGAATCCAGAGAGAACAAAGCAAAACCCAAAAAACACAAACAAAGGCTTCCCTCCACCAAGATTTTTAAAGTATCTTGTTTCCTGATTGGTCCTCTGGTCAGGTGTTTTTGGTTTACTGTTTGTTAACCCTTTACAGGTAAAAGAATATTAACCCTTAACTATCTGTTTATGACACCCCCACCTCCACCCCTTTGCTGCTCCAGCTCAGTGGCAAGTTGGTTTCTCGCCCCCTTTGCTGCTCCAGCCACTGCACAGGTTTTCTTTGTTTTGTTTTGGTTTTTTTTTGCTTGTGGCAGCAAAAAAGCCAGAGTCAGCCCTGACCACAGGTGCTGAACCCACTTGGACCTGCTCAGGAAGCACAGCTGACCCACAGCGAGCTATGGCCGGAGCCCAGTCTGAGGGTGGGAGAATGGAAGGATTCCACCCCATGAGCAGGAAGGCTACAAGGCCTGACATTTGGTGCTCAGAGACCAGAGAGGGGGAAGAGATGCCAGTTACCCTGTAACTATAGTAACTATAAGGGGAAAATATGCTTTCTCTGACCTGTTACCACAAAGCAATGCAGCTCTGAATTTCTGCCTTCACAATCAAGGCAGAGAATAAAATCTTTGAAAATTCATTTGCTGATTAAATTTCCAGGAGCAAATAAACTTGAGTAGATTTGAGAACTTGTCACTGATATTCTGTAGGGTTTCATCTCCCTCAACCCCTTGTGGGATCGGGCCCAGATCACACGGCACCTGTAGAAATGGGACCTCTTGAGAAATCCTGACTTGGAGCATCAGGATTTCAACACTCCTACCTCAGGTTTCTGTGGAACTTGAATAACCCACTGAGCACCTTGCTCCTTATCCTCCTGCCCCCGTTACAGAGTCACTCTGACAGCACAGTTGAGTTTGCTGCGGTGGCACAGAACATCTTCAGATTTAAACTGCTTGCAGCCTTCATGCTTCTCTACACATTGTACAGACAGTGAAACCTGCCAACGTAAATAATTCCTGCTAGAAGGGGAGCAGCTGACACCAAAGGTTTTCACCCAAAAGGAAAAGGAGTCAGCGGAGAGGTTGCACGAGCAGCAGGCAGCATCTGTTTAGATAGGGAGGCAAGTGTCTTTATGAAGCATGTTTGCACCCCTTGGGGGCCACTTGGCCCTCAGGGAATCTCAGCTGCTTGGCTTAATGTGCACCAGCTTTAACCCCCATCATGGCCAATGGCAAACTGCAGGAGGCCAAATCACAGGGGACATGGGGTGATGCTACTTAATTGGACTGTGGCACCAGCCCTGCTGCAGGCTCTGTTCCTAGAATCTGGGCTTGTCATCATTGTTCAAATGGTTCTGAATGGTTACATGGCTACCTCGAGGGCGGCTGAGTGGTAGTGATGTTGCCATCACCATTGTAAACTTGCTGAAATAAAATAAAATAGAACAATAATATGGGTCCTGATTACTCCCTGGCAGCCCCTAAATTTCCCTTGGATCCTTCCAGTAGGGAATGTCCACTCCCTTCTCCATAAGGAACAATGAATAAGGAGGAGGATTTTGGAGGGGAGTGTGGGAGTGTCACAAGGATGACGGAGTTTCTGCAGAGTCACCAAACCGGCGTTTGCAGCCATTGCAAAATATGGAGGAACAGACACAGCATTCTCATCTCAGATGGTCTGGCTGGCAGAGCACAGTCTGAGGGCAAAGGTCAGCTTCACACCTTGACCATGTAACACACTGAGCACACAGCAGTGTGGTGACTGGGCCCAAGCTCACATGGGGTTCAGCTTCCACAAGAAAGGAGCAAACAGATTGGAAGATGCTCAAAGACATAGGGAAACAAGGCTGGATCGAAGCAGGGGTGTAGCTATGGGTTGATCTGCAGGGCCAGGGCCCACCCACTGAGCATCCAAGCCCAATCCACCAGCTGGGACTCCTGATTCCAACTTGGTGCCCAGCTGTGTCCCTCTCCTGCCGGTCCGGAGTGCTGATTCCCTGGTCTTTTACCCCAGATGGAGGTGTGCCTTGTGGGGGCGGGTTTAGGCCAATAGTGGACTAGCCAGTGGTCCTTGGCCAATGGAGTCACCCTGCTTCGTTCAGCCAACCTGCCACTCCTGCGGTGACGCAAGATCCAGGTGTGGGGATTTACCCCTCTCCCCCCACCCAGTAGCCAGAGAATGGGCTAGGGCACTGGAATAGCACTGAGTGTAGATTAGGAGTAGGGTAAGCCCAGCATCTCAGAATCGCTGGGTGGCAAAGTGGAATAAGCCCCCACCCTCTGACCATGTGTCCTGACTCCACTCCCCGGCAGGAGAGACGGGCACAAACCCTTGCACCTTTTACCCCATTTCCACTGGAGGAGGGGTCTGCAGCAGGGATGGACAGGGGCTCAGGGTTCTGCTGAGCAGGATTTCAGTGAGTTGCCTGTTTCTACATTATAGTTAGTGCTAATGGCTCAGGAAGTATACAGGGTTCAAGGCAAGAACCATCTGGGAAGGAATTCTCCAGCATGGCAACTTGAACTCTTTAGTATTGTCTGAAACACCAAAGGATTTACCTGGTAAAATTGGAACTACTAATGTAGTAAAAATTATTTAGACAAATATTTGTTTTTAAGATCAGTTCCTTGTCTCTGACTGTGTCCTTCTACTTGTCTCAGTAGCATGCCTTTTGGAGTTTATGTGGATTTTCCTCTGGTTCACTCAAGTTTTCCAATTCAGCAAATTCACTGCTCTGTTAGTAAATGGAGAAAAAGTCTCTGCACTGGGTATCTGTGTTACCAGGGGGTTCACAACAAGAATGGGTCACACACCGGCCTGATTCTGCTCTCACATTCTACCTTCAGTGGGTCACTCCAGATTGACACTGGTGTCCCTGAGAACAAAATCAGGGCCCGGCTGTTTTGGAATCCAGGTGTTTCATTCCCTGTCTCAGAATGTCACAAATACTGAGGGTTTATTCAGACACTTTCAGCACCTAACAGAGTAGCACTCTCTATGGCAGGGCCTGAAGCTGTGATGTTCACAACTCAGAGCTGAAAGTTGAACATTGAGGGTGAAATTTTGGTCCCATTGAGATCAACTCTTAACACAGTCAGGAGTTCAACCTGAATCTGCATGTGGAGATTTAAATATATGGCCTGATTTACACCAGCCATGACTCTCCACTGACTTCAACTCGAGCTGTCCTGGTGCCTCTAAGGACGGGTGAGTTTGTTTGCACTAAAGAAGAACTGACGGAAGAGTTGCTGAAATATCAGACTCACAGGCTTAGAGGTTTAGGATAACTTTTTTTTTCAGGGAAGGAGAGGGGTCTGATTTCCCTGTGCCCCTGCATCTCTACATCTGGAGAGAATGAGAAGTCCTAGAAGGCAGTAAAAAGAACAGCATGTTTATGACTTCGAGGAAACCAGGTGGTGTTGGAAATCTCAACAGGGGGACTCCAGGGATTCACTCTGTGTGTGTGTGTGTGTGTGTGTGTGTGTGTGTGTGTGTGTGTGTGTGTGTGTGTGTGTGTGTGTGTGTGTGTGAGGGTGGGTGGGTGAGTGGGGAATGTGCAGCATACAGATCACAATGGTGCGTAGTCCTGAAACTGGGTGAAATAGGGAATAGACATCCTGCCTAATGCACAGACGAGAAGCGTAATGATTCCTGCAGCGGTAGAGGGGTGTCTCAGCCTGTAGGAGACTGTCTCTGACACCATCCCCAATCTGGAACATCCCTCCTCACATGAGCAGCCGCACTACAGCCTCATGGTAATGTCATGGTGGCATCAGCAATTGCTAACACAGAAAAGCAGCTTCAGGAAGGGGAGTCTGGGTTTCTAGCAGTCTGCAATACATCAAAGGTTTGTGTCATTTTGAGAAAGAGTTACTGATGCTGGCTCCTTTTAGTCTCCATGTCCTCTCTCCCTCCTGCCATGTCTGTCCTTCTCTCCTTCCCTGCACAGGCTGAGCTGCTGCTGGGATTTACTTCCCTCCCAAAAAGGCAGTTCAGGCGAATCTTCCCCTTTTCCCCAGTGCAGGCAGACACTGAGTTTAACCTCGTCTAAGGAGGTACTTCTATGAGCTGGTGCTGTGGGGTCTGGCACCTTGTTTTGATTCTGGGTTAGGGGCATCACTATGTGACAGAGGTAGAAGTTACGGGAGTTGGGGAACCTACATGGACAAGCGACCAGCACTGGGGATTCTGGGATATGGAGTGGCATATAAATGGGCAGGTGGGTAGCACTGAGAGCAATGGGGGCTGGGAACAGGGTGTGCATGGACAGATGGACAACGCTGTGTATTGTGAGGGTAGGGAGGGAGGTGTACGCAGAGAAGCAGGCAGTGCTAAGATTTGTGGAGGCAGGCAGGGGTGCTGGGTTTGAGGGGCCAGGGATTGGCAAGTACATGGAGTGATAGGAAGCGCTGCTGAAATTGAATTTGTCTTTCTAATTGTTGGTCCAACGCCAGTGCAGAGCTCTTTCCTGGTCCCGTGTGCATTTGGGCTGGTCTCAGGGTCTCTTTCCCATGGCAGGCCAAAGAAATGTAGCCTGGGTGTCACAACCTTTGCTCAGTTTTTGTTTCCAGGTGTTGTCGTTGTTGTTGTTCTGTAACTTCAGGCACTTCACCAATGGAAAGAACCGTTGATCTTTGTATGAAAATGCACCCCATATTCTTCATAGTGATATCATTATTATATGATTATGGGATAATTATCATGCATTCTTTGTAAGCGAGGTCATGTAAGATATCATTGGAAAAATTATGATTTTCTGAATATGATTATCCTATTTGTGTGAATGTATCGTTTTTGGATATGAATTTATGAATATTGACTGTGTATCTGTATTTCAAATGTAGTTACACTTGGGTAATACCCACTAGACAAGATGCTGGTTGGAAGGGATCTATTCAGGGCAATGAGACTTTAGGGAGAACAATAGATCTGAGAAAAGACTTACCTTCCACCTGGTGAGCCTTCCTTTAAGAAATGGAAGCTATGACTCTACAGAGGCATGTGACCAGCCCACATAACTCTGGGCTCCATATTGAGGAGTCCATATCTTCACACAAACTGGTCTGGGAACCAAGTTTTGAAACAAAGGTTTCCTGCCATATGCTAAAGCGATATAAGGCAGGGAATGACATCATCATGATTCCTTACTCCCCACCCAAAAAGACTCCTGGATACACCTGAGGACAAAAGTCTGAACTAGGAGAAGTGTTTGACTCAGGCTAAAGAGATTTCTAGCCTGTGTATGGAGACCTGAGAAACCAAAGCTGCAAAGCAAATGCACATTGTGCCTAAAGAATTTGCCAGATGGCTTGTATCATCAATCAGGTTGATACACTGCTAATTCATACTCAATCTAACTATTGTGTTAAGCTTAGTTTGTGTTATTATTTGCTAGGTAATCTGTTTTGAGCTGTTTGCTATCCCTTATAATCACTTAAAATCTGTTTGTTGTAGTTAATAAACTTGTTTTAGGATTTACTCTAAACCCAGTGTGCTGTTAAGTGAAACGTCTAGGGGTAAAATCTCAGCTTGGTTACCACAAGTATGCACTGTGCTCCCCATACTGAAGGAGGGGCAAACTGGGTAACAAATCCATACTGGTTGGAGTTTGGACCAGGACAGGATGGTATAGCTCTGGGGTTCTAGATCAGGGAGCTGGTGGCTATTTTGGCTGTAGCCTCTCTATTGTTGGTTCATGCAATGGCTGGTCAAAAAACCCTGCATATAACTGCAGTTGGGTGTGTCCTTGCCTGTGTGAATGCTGCTGAAGGTGTAGGACCAGGAGAGGGTCTGCAGCTTGTCATAGCAATGCATTGAGAGAGGGAGCCCAGGCTGGTCAGTCAGAGGGCTCAGTGGTACCCAGGTTCCAGGTGTCACCCTGGGAGGAATCCGTCACACTTTGCTCATCAGCTGCTTCAATCTCCCATCATACTCTGACACCCCCTTTCCATACTCTCCATCCTCATCCCAAACTGCTTTGATTCCAACAGCACACTGGTCAGCAGTGTCTTCTCCATGCTCCCTAGCCATCCCTGGCTCCCATAATCTCTGAGCCACCCCATGCTCCTCACAGCTCTTCTCCTGCAGGGGTGAGGTGCCTCTCATCAGGACTGCTCCCTTGGCTTGTGGAGGGGGATCAGTGACTGTGTCTCACCAGTGAGAAATCTCGTGAGTGGCAAATGCCAAGGCATGCACCTGTATAGCCTCTCTTGTTATCAGGGCTGGCTCTAACAACCTCCCCGAGTGCCGCGCCGCCCAGCTGTAACACCTCCCTCCGAGCGCTGCCCTGACCCTCTGAAACAAACAACCCCCGAGCACCACCCGGCCGAAACAAACAAAAAAACTTCCAGCCCCGCCCTGGTGAACCAAAAAAAAACAAAAACAAAAAAACCCACCCGAGTGCTGCCCCATCACCTGAAGATTGGCTGCCTCTTACAAGGTGCTGCCCCAAGCATGTGCTTGGTCAGCTGGTGCCTGGAGTCGGCCCTGCTTATTACATCCATATACAGCGTGCGGTGTTTCAAGGACTGCTACACAGGAATATCTCACAAACTGAGAAGTATGCAAGTTATAAAATGAGAGCAGGCAACTCTGGGACATGCGATAGCCTGGATAAATATGTCTGCCATGTGCAGGAACCACTGGTAGGTGACTGAAACGGTGGGCCACTGGCACACAAACGTTAAACCCAGGATTCTCGGGACTATTTGCTAGCCGGTTATATTACTCATTCATAGTGATGGTTGCGCATTCATTCTGCAGTGTAGACACTTTATGGGCTCAAGTCATTATTTTTCTCACCTAAAACGTTCATCCATGGAGTGCCTCACATGATCCTCAGCCTTGTGATATACACACCTCTTTTAATATTGACAAGGTTCTGTAGTCATGTGAGAAATTCTCCCCACAGGGCTTAATTGAATATGGCCGTGGATAGAAAAAAATGGTTAATTACTCTCACCTTTTAAAAAAATATATATGGCTTATTTCCAGTCAGAATTTCTTTAACTTCAGCTTCCAGCCATTGGATCTTGTTAAACCTCTGTATGCTAGACTGAAAAACCTATTATTAAATATTTGTTCCCCATGTAGGTACTTACAGACTGTTTTCAAGACATTCATAATGATCTTTGTTAAACTAAAAAGATTGAGATTTGTTGAGTCTCTCATTGGACTCATAAGATTGAGTCTAATCTTCTTATAATTCTTGTGTTATTATGCAAGGATCATATTGGCTCTTTGGGCCACATGGTCAGGTTAATCTAATTCCCCTTTCACGCCCCCAAATCTTGTTCAGAGTCATTACGTTGCCTATTATAGTACCCCAGCATGTATGCATCAGCTGTATTCTTTGTTCCTAGATGTAGATGTCTGAATAACTATATTGGAATATATGTCATATGTTTTGACTAAATTTGCCAATCAATCCAGATTGCACTGAATCAGTGACTTGTCCTCTTCATTATTTACAATTCCCCAATTTTTGTGTCATCTGGAAACTTCACTGATATTCAGGCATGTGAACAGTTAGGAGCTGAATTGTAGACACATATCTTTGCTTACATTTGTCAGTTAACACCTGTAATTTATATCTGAGACAAAGTTGGTTGCCAGCAAGAAAGTGTCTCACCGAAAGAATCAAGGGAAGTAACAGAGGTACAAGCCTGTAGCCCAAAATACCAAGACCCTAGTGCCCATTTTTTTAGCACAAAGTCATAGCCCAGCATGATAATGTCTGTTTCATAAGAACATAAGAATGGCCAGACTGGGTCAGACCAAAGGTCCATCTAGCCCAGCATCTTGTCTACAGAAAGTGGCCAGTGCCAGGTGCCCCATAGGGAATGAACAGAACAGGGAATCATCAAGTGATCCATCCCCTGTTGTTCATTCCCATCTTCTGGCAAACAGAGGCTAGGGACACCATCCCTGCCCATTCTGGCTAATAGCTCTTCATGGACCTATCCTCCATGAACTTATCTAGTTATTTTTTTAACCATGTTATAGTCTTGGCAGAATGTTCCATGGAGGAAATTTGGCTCCCTTACAACATAGGAATTTCATCATGGATCAGACCTATTTTCTATCTAGTCCAGTGTCCTCTCTTGACAGTGACAGCCCCAGGGGCTGCAGAAGAAGGTGTAAGAAAACAGCAGTAAGTGGATGAGGGGATGACCTATCAGTCCTTATGGTGTCACCCTAATGCCTAACAACTAGATATCAATTGTGCCCTGAAACATATGGGCATATAGGCTTTCCATAATGTTTATTTATCTGTAAGAATTGTAACTGGATAGTCTCACTACCCCTGTAAATGTCCAAATGCTTCCTGATTATTGCTTAGCTCACGCTGACAACTAGTTTTGGAAAGCAATTCCTCATTAGACGTGAACTGAAGAAAATATTCTTCTTTAATCTCCTTTGAATTTGCTACTTTTCAATTTAATTGAATGCCCTCTTGATCTTCTACCATGAGAAAGGGAAAACAGATTCTTGATCTACTCTCTACCAGTCAGTGTTTTCTAGACTTTTCTCATGTCTCCTCTTATTCATCTATTGTGTAAAGGTAACAGTTCCAGGCTTTTCAATATATCTCCATGTGAGAGTTTCCCTGGGCCATTGATCATTCTCGTTGCCCATCCATGAACCCCTCTTGTTGCAATATCCTGTGTGAGAAGGGTGCCCAGTACTACACAGAGAAGTCCAGAGGAGGGTGAAACATTGACTGACTGATCTCATGGCATTCTATCTTCTGTATGATTTCCCATCCCACTCCTCCTGGATCCCGATATTTTGCTTAGTTTCTGTATCTGCTTAAACTCTGAAAAGGGTTTCACAGAGCTGTGTACCATGATTGACACCCATGTTTTTGTTTTGAGTTCAATCAGAACTCGGAAAGATGTTTGAGGAGTTCAAATTTTCCCTCCAAAAGGCATGCAAGTTGCAGTTTCTGACATTTCATTTGGTTTTGTTAGCTCCCTCTGAGGACTTCTCTGAACTTGGCTGTAACCTAAGTAATCTCGTGCCATTTGCAGATGTTGCAATGTCACTGTTCACCCCCATTGTAGATTGGTAATAATTATAAAATATTTGCCATGCTATTTGTTCTATAGTATGTAATCCCCCTTGTTGTGCTTCTCTTCCTTCACAGGCACTTTAAGCTTTTCTGAGCCCATCCAATGCGTTGAACATCTCATGGCAGTTTTCAACCTGACACCTTTTGACCCTTCCACATTCATCCTTACAGGCATCCTTGGCCTGGAACCTGCCCATTTCTGGATTTCCATCCCTTTCTCCACATTCTGCATTATTGGACTGTTGGGAAATTTCACAGTTCTGTATGTTGTAGGCAAAGAACAGACCCTGCACAAGCTGATGTACCTGCTGCTCTGCACGCTGGCGCTCAAAGACATCGCAATGTCTACCTCTGTCATTCCAAAGGCACTGTCTATATTTTGGTTCAATTTGAAAGGCATTACTGTGGCTGGCTGCCTCACCCAGATGGTCCTCGTTCACACAGTTTATACTATGCATTCAGCTGTCCTTGTGACAATGGCCTTTGATCGCTACGTTGCCATATGTAACCCTCTGAGATACGCCACAGTCCTCACCAATGCACGAATAGCTAAGCTAGGGCTAGTAGTTTTGATAAGAGCTGTTCTCTGCATCCTGCCTCTGCCCCTGCTCTTGAGCAGGTTACCATTCTGTGCCAACCGCATTATCCCCCATATGTACTGCAACCATATGGCTGTGGCAAAGACGTCATGTGGGGACATCACAGTGAACAGGCTGTATGGCTTGGTGATAGTGGTTTTAGTCATTGGGTTAGACCTGACACTCATTGCCCTGTCCTATGGTCTGATCATCAGGGCCGTCCTGAGAATCTCCTCCAAGAAAGCCCACCAGAAAACCCTCAACACCTGCACAGCCCACATCTTTGTGATGCTGACATCTTATACTCCCTTCCTCGTCTCCAGTCTGACACACCGATTCAGTCAGGGCTTTGCTCCTCATGTTCACATCATCTTGGCCAACCTCCATCTTCTTGTTCCTCCCATGCTCAACCCTATCATTTATGGGGTCAAAACTAAAGAGCTTAGTGACAAAATGTTCAAATACGCCTGCAGAATGTGATCACTGGGGGCTACTGATTTTAAACCTGTCTGACAAGCGGGAGAAACGACATCTGCTTGTTAATCAAGGGTGCTCTTTTCTAGTTTGACTGAGCTCAGCATTGTGGGATTTCACAGTCTGAGAAGTTCCTCTCATCTAATGTTTTATCACTCCATCATCAAGCACTGATCTCTCGATTGCTGATTTCCCTTGCTCTCCCAATCATCTGACCATTTTCAGCATCACCCACCAGCCCTGATCCCCCCCACCACAACCTATCACTCATCCTGCCGGTTATTGTCAATTCATCAGAAGAGACTGCAGCATTCTGATGCAAGGTGTATTTCCAATAGTCCCTCTTTGAAAAAGGGTTCTTGGTCAGTTTGAAGAACAGAAGCTACACTTTCAGATAGCCAAAGTCAAAGAAATCAGCTACAATGCTGACCTTTTTTGTCAAGTATACAGTGATTTGGGGAACACCTTTTACCTGATTTCTGTATGTCCATTATTTCAGGAGGCTTGGAAGATAAAGCAGAAGTTTCTGTGGGAAAGTGCTAATACAGGAAAGCTGTAGCAGGAATTGAGGGTATTCTATAGCACTTACTAGGGAGAGTTCTTAAACTGTTTTTGACAAATGGATTGTATTACTCTGGATTTGAGGGGTGTGCACCCCAGAATATGATCAAGCCAATTACAATCATATGATGTGCACTCAGCCACTATGAATTACAAAAATTGAATTCCACATAGTTTAGGATTAATTGGAGGGAAGGCTTTTAGATGCAAGGTCAAAACGTAGCTAGCAGTTTCTGCCAATATAAATGGGAGGAGTTGGACAGATGTGAATAAGGGAGATTGAAAGAAAATAAATGCATGAAAACCTTGAGTCTAGACACCTCTTATAGTAGAAGTTTATTGAAAATTGGGAAAAGTGATGATACTATGTGTGTTGTAAAAGTTACTGAAGAATAGCTAACACAGTATACTTTAGAGCAGTCCTATGAAGCCATCTTGAGAGACTTTTTCCTGGCACTGTTTCTCCCCAGCAAGTGAGCTACTGGCCACTGCGAACCTGTTGTTAATTACTCAATGCCATTCCAGATGTTAAGTAAAATAGCTGGGATGTTCTAAACCTATTGCTTATGTCTGTGTATGCTTAAATCTAATAAACCATGGAGTTAGACGATTGCATGATTACTTGCATTTGATTCATGATTACTGAGTTCCCACTGATTTATTCCAGAGGCCGCCTGAAGTGAAATAGTTAAATTACCCTTGCTGGGGATTCTGGAAACCCCAGGTTACAGACTGCTGTCTTAAGCTATGACATCGCCTTGGGGTCCAATAACTTACCACTTTGCACAGTTGATTTTGGAAACACTTTCAGCTGGAACTTTCAAAATACACACTAACCATTTCCATTGTCAAATACATCAAAAGTATGTGTTGAGAATTCATCGTGGACTGTGGGAAATGGATTACACGGAGACTGCCACCAAAAGTCCAGTGATTGAATTGTTTTCAGTACTAAGACCTTCTCGACCTAGAATGGCTGATATTCCATTTTTGCCATTGTTTTGTGGAGACCTTGGAGAGTTGAAGCAGCAGTGGAGAGTTTTATCTCATACTCAGGACAACCAAATTTATCAGTTTTGGACTGAATTTCTCAAACACACAGATGTTGCTGAGGACAAAGACTTTAGCAAACTTGGCTTGTTTGCTCTTTCATTGATGTCGCTACCTTTTAGCAATGCTGCAGTTGGATGTTATTTGGATGAACTTGATAAAAACTAAACAGCTCAACAAGATGCAAGTGAACGTTTTAGAGAACATTCTTTATGTGGGGAAGTGCATGCAGCCACACATGATCTATTGTGAACGGTTTGCAGCAATGAAAGACATGATTGCACTGGTGACTGCTGATATGTATGATCAACAGCAGAAACGTACTTCTGATGAAGACAGCAAGGATGAAATGTTGCCTTTTACAGACTAACAGTAACAAACTAATTCAACTCAAAATATGAACATTCACTTCTGTCACTGAATGCAAATAGAAATAATATAATAATGTTCTTGCTGTTTTTACACTACATACATTTTGGACTACTTTGGGTCTTTTTTGACACCGGTATTTGCTGGTTTTTGTTTGAAACTCCTGCCAACCTTGAATCAGGATACGAGTATCAGTGTTGTGGGTTTAATTTTGAATTTCTTTGTTGTCTCAGAGATTTGTTGCTAATGTGGATGAACTCCTGCTGGGACTTGTATCTTTTTAAAAAAATCAGATCTGTAGTAGGTATGTAATGAAAGCTTTCATTTATTATCTGATGTATAAATGCATGTGTGAATAAAAAGACCCCTTTGTTTCAAGAAATAGATGGGGCTACTTTTAGGTTAAGTTTTAAGCGATTACGGGCTATTAATGCAGTAGAAATGTGGAAAACTTGAGCAGCACCTCAAGCTGAGCTAGAGGCAGAGCAGCAGGAGTAAGAAACACAAGGGCCAGAGAAACAGCCCAGAAGGTAGATGTGGGCTGGAGCCTGAGCAGTGGTGCTGAGACACAGCTGGGGGGCTGCAACTGGAGCACACCAGAACAGGCAGCTGGGTCAGCACAGACCAGATGTGCCAGTGGGGAGCCAGAACTGAGCTACAGTAGGGAGTTTGGGGCCACAGCCATTCAAAAGGCCTTTGCCCCTTACTGAACACATTGACTGTACTTTCTCTGTATTGTAGCCCATAAGTTTGCATCTGTACATGTCATATTGTTAGTATAGTTTTATTGTTGATTTCAGACACACCATATACATTCACATTTAGAGATATTTTTAAGGCTTCCCTCTTTGTCAACTGGAGCTCCACACTTCTTATTCCTTGCTTGGAGAATACACCAACATTTTGTTTCACATGTGTCTGTATAGCCCCCAAACCTTACCCAAGGCTGATATGGCCCCATGTAACATCTCAATATCAAATGAGTTTAAAAATCCAGCTACAACACCAATACCAGCTACAAAATATTCCCCTTTACCTGTTGTATTTCATATAGTCCAATCTCCCCATTGTCCCCATGCTTGTAGTAAAGGTAAGGCATATGGTTTGCACTCTGAATGTTGTGTACTTATGTTTATTTGCATTCCTTCCAACCGGACTGATTGGTCCACGATGGCTGGGGTTTCAATTACTTCTGCCTTTCTATACGGGTGTTCATCTGCCATTATTCTTGGTTCAATCTTCTTTTCTGATATTTGATTGATAAACATAAACAACAGACCATATCCTTGAAAATCTACTCCCCCTTTAATTTTCCTAAAGCAACTTAATCTTCTCATTATAGAAGAATCCAGTATTTTACTAGATTCCCGCATTTTGAGAGCCATTGACTCATTCCATCCCACATGAATATTAGTCAGTTCCTTTTCTTGAATTACATCTAAGGTGATTACATAAAATCCAAAACTCCAAAAAGTACCATTCAGAGTACTCATATTCAGATTGTTCTCATCCTAATTAAATCTAAACATTAGTTGACATCCCCCACGCTTAGTATATACAAGCATGTCCATTGCTCTTCCAAAGTTTTTGGTTTTAGATAGTCCCATGTCACATTTTTGCCATATTGCCATCATACCTCAAATTTTATCTCAAAAGGTTTCTATTTACATCTGCTTTTCCTTGGTCCTGTTTTTCCTGTCCTGTCCCATGAGTAGTCAAATGTGTTATCCTCTTTGAACCATATCTCCATCCTAGTGGTACTCCCATATGTATATCCACATACCCCTAAATTTCCCCAAGTATTAAAAAAAATATAAAAGCCAAAAAATATATTTTCACCTTTCAGGATGCTATTGATTTTTCCATTTTCCCTGAATTACTAAGATCCTTAATACTGAAGCCATGGCCATTATTCCATAGGCTCTCAGAAAATTGGGTGATGGGGCAACAGAAAGTCAGATGGAATTCAAAGTTGATAAATGCAAAGTAATGCACATGGCAAAATACAATCCCAACTATATATACAAAATGCTGGGGTCTAAGTTAGCTGTTACCACTCAAGAAAGAGATCTTGGAATCATTCTGGATAGTTCTCTGAAAACATCCACTCAGTGTGCAGTGGCAGTCAAAAAAGCGAATACAATGTTGGGAATCATTAGGAAATGGATAATGAGCCAATAAATATCATATTGCCACTATATAAATCCATGGAATCTTGAATACTGTGTGCAGATCTGGTCACCTCATCTAAAAAAACCCCCACAAAATAAAAAAAGCTTTTGGTTGGTATCTAAAAGAAATACAGGAGCTTTAAATACAAAAATCATTAAAAATTAATATTTACTAACACACTTCAGATGAGCAGAGAAAAGGAACCAGGACCCTGGAGGACAAGACACTCAGCTGGTGTGGGAGAAGGAAAAAGATGAAATGCTGCAGGACAGTGTGACCAAGGCAGAGGAACAGCTGGAGTTCAGAGACAGACACAGTGAAGAGAGGCAGCTGCGGAGGATGAGGGAGATAGCCCAGCTGGAGGAGAGAATGGGGGCATGGTTTCTGGAACATGGCTGAAGGTTGAGAAAGGAGGGCAGAGCGCAGCAGAAGGACGTCTTGGCAGTGGGTTACACTAGATGACCCTTGCAGTTCCTTCTAACCCTGTAATTCTGACTTTTCTGAGCAGCTGACCACCAAGGCTCAGGCCCATAAGGTGATTAGTCCAACCACAAAACCATGTTTAGCTCTCTGTGATCCCTGCTCCCCATGGAAGCGGCTGACTGTGAGGCCACTGACTGAGTCTCCTCCCCGAGTACATGGTTTTGGCACTGCTGCAATCAATGCAGCGACATTGAGTTTGCAGGTCTGGTGAAGACATGCTAAATCAACGTGAGAGTGCTCTCCCATCTGTACTTCTGTACTCCACCACCCTGAGAAACATAAGGGAAGTCGATGGGAGAGTGTTTCCCATTGACACAGCGCGATGTAGACACCACAGTAAGTGGATTTAGCTACCTTGACTTCAGTTACATTACTCACATAACTCAAGTTATGGATTTACCATGGTAGTGTAGACCTGCCCTGAGTCAGGTGGATGGTTGTTTTTGAGTTTCTGCTGTGAGCAGAGCTTTGCATTGTGTTTATTGTGGCATGTGCTTTGTGGATTTTCAGCCCAACACATTAAAATGTGGTACAACAGTAATCTAAGTGCAAGGGTGCAAGTAATGTCAGTGGCTGCCGTTAGGGAAAGAAAAGCTGGTGCAGAGAAAAGAGCATTTCACACTAAGTGGGAAGAAAGTTACATGTTCACTGAAAGTACTGGACAACGGAGCTTTGTGTGCAGATGATAGTTGTGTAGAAGGAGAACGATGTTAGCGAACATTACATGTATCGCTCTAGTGAAGGACTGGAAAAACAAACATCAAAAGCAGAGAAAAATGCTGATAAAACCTGCAACTATACAAACTACAAGACTGGCTGCATTGAGCTAGAGAAATGCCAAAAGCCTTTTGGGAATGGGGATGTGGTCAAAAGATGTCCAGTCCAGATAACTCAGGCATTTGGGGATGACAAAATAGCAACACATTTTGAAAGCATGTATGTGGCAGAGCGAGCATATAACCCCAGACTAGAGTGGCAGGGATTGAGGAGCTGCTTTGGGCCAGAAAAGCCCTGCTCCACCACTCTCACAAATAATACCAGAATTGGAGGAAGAGCTAAAAAGAGGGAACTCCAGTTAGATGGGGCCAGCTCTGGCAAAGGGGTGGCTCTTGAGCTTCCCAGGGGGCCAGCAAAGCCTCCTCCCTTGCAGAAATAGGACACGGATCAGCAGCAATGCCTGGTGCAACAAACACTGTCCTTTCTCCAGTCCCCAGGGGCAGTGGGGAATCTGACAGTGAGACTTCAAATCCCAGTTTGATCCTGGTACGATGACGAAAATGGACCCTGGTGATGACAGGAAGGCGTTACTTACCACCTTCAAGGAGGTGGTGGTAGCAATGCAGTACCCCCTGAATATTGAGCTGTCTTGTTAGCCCCCTCCCCTCCAACTAGACCAGCCTAGGCCACCAACTCGGGGGCTTAACCTGATGGCTGCTGAGGATTACCCTGGGGCCAGCATTAGGGGCTAACAAGCAGGGAAATTGCCTGGAGCTAAATAGAACAGGAAGTGCCACAAAGCGAAGTTATATCGTTTATGCATAGCCACTGTGAGTAAATGTTAAGTGAGTATTAAAGTAATTTAATCTTCAAAAGTGGAAATAAATCGCACTAAAGCAGAGGTTTTCACACCGTGGAGTGTACCCTGTGAGTGGCAATGCCAGGCGGCTCAGGCTTCTGCCCCAGGCAACAAATGCTGCCTTTGGCCCCAGGCAATGGGTCCACTCCTTAATTTTTCTCCTGGCCCCCAGGGAGTCTAACACCAGCCTTGATTACCATAGAGTAAAGGCAAATCTCCTTGGATATCATAAAAAGACACACTGACGTTGTTTCATGAAGAGAAATATAGACAGGGGTCTGGCACCAGGTCATGCCCCAGAGACTGAGGGAACACGGCTGGCGATGGCTAAAACCTGAGTTCAGTACCTGCTGCCATTGGGGCTGACAGCTCTTCGGCCCCCCGCTGCCAGCAGCGGCTGACAGTTCTGGCTCTGACACCCCAGCGCTAAAGTGGACAATGTCATGGAAGTCTCTGAAAGTCCAGGATTCTGGGATCAAAGTGACATAATCTTATCCTTAGCCACGTCTAAGAGGAAATTACTTTGCTGAATGGGGTAGTAACTGAATCCCAGCAACTGAGGCAGTGGCCACATTTTGAGCCCAGGTGAGAATGACTCTACTGTTTGGAGCAAGTCAGTGACTGTTGCACCTGTTCCCCAGAGTGTCAGCTGGCCGTCGTTAAGTGCTGGAGGCTGAAATGTTGTTGTCTCGGTAACATTGTTCAGGCTGCTCAGTGCCTGTGTCCTTGGAGTTCCAGTGTTATCAGTATTAGTAGAATAGGCAGCCTGCTCATTCAGTAGACCTCGATGTTACTCATTAAGAAAGACCACTGGCACGGTTTGGTGACAAAGGCACTCCACCAAGTTTATTGCCGTCAAAGCAAAGCCATTACTCCCTCCCTCCATGGTTTCAGGTACGCTAATATCTGAGTGCCAACTGGCTCAGTCAGCAGCAGGAGTCTCTGCTTTCCCCTCCTAGACAAACCATTTTTATTCATTCTGTTGTCAAACCATCTTATCTTTTACAAAAGTAGGATTTGTTACAGGACCTCTGGGGCGCAACCTGGGACTGTGCCCACTTAACTCTCTCCAGCCTGGGCTGTCTCTCACAAAGCCTTGATTCTGACCAGCAGCAACCCCTCACAGTGCTCTTATCACTCAGCACAGCCACAGGTGGAGACCCCCACATCCAGCTAGATTGCATGAATGGTCCCAGAGCAACTCATGAATTACTCAGAGAAAGGCATCAGAGCCAAATCGCCTCCTCCCACCCCCTAGCACTAGATCTCTGGAATATACTGTCTTGCATAGTCCAAGATGATCCATGCAGATTTATTAATTGGTTCACCACCTCATCAATTGAAAGTGGATCTACACCAGCCCTTATGAAACCTGAGTAGAGTTGCCACATACTTCACACAAACTCACTGGTAAAGATGAACAGTAAAACAAATGTGTTGACTATAAATGATAGTTTTAAAGCGATATTAAGTGATAGCCAAAAAAGTCAGTTAGTTTCCAAAAGAAATAAAATGGAAGCATGAAGTGTAAACTCTCACACTTACTAGACTGGGCAACATCTAGATCAGGGGTCGGCAACCTGTGGCACACGTGCCATATATGGCACGCGAGCCGATTTTGAACGGCTCGCAGCCACCTGCCGCAGTCCTGGCCCTCAGCCCCCCCCGCCCACCGCTCTCCCCTGTGGGGGCAGGACGCAGAAGCTTGGTTCTGTGGCAACCAAGCTTCCATCTCCCGCACTTCCCCTGGCGTAGTGCTTTCCTGCCCCTCACTCTCTCCTTCCCTGCGCCCATCAGCTGACGGCCCTAGCGAGGGGGGGCGGGAAGAGCAACACTGTGCAGGCAGCTCCCTAGAGGGGACAGAGAGAGGTGGGGACGGAGCCTTGGGGAAGGGGTGGAACAGGCATATCTCTTCCAGCCCCCTGCCCTGAGCCACTCAGGGCAGGGGTTTGGGAGCATCCCTACGGGCCAAGCACCACAGCCCTCTGCTCTAATCCCCCCCACACACTGTCTTCTGTCCTACAACCCCATGCCCCCAGCCCTCTGCCCTGACCACTCACACACTCAGTATTCTGCCCTGCAGCCCCCATACCCCCAAGCCCTGACCCTTGAACCCCCCCACATCCCCAACCTTCTGCCCTGACCCCCCGCACACACTCAGCTTTCTGCCCTGCAGCCTTCATACTCCCCAGCCCTCTGCCCTGACCCTTGAGCCCCACACACACTGAACCTTCTGCCCTGACCGCCCCCCACACTCAGCTTTCTGCCCTGCAGCCTCCATACCCCCCAGCCCTCTGCCCTGACCCTTGAACCCCTCCACACACCCCCAACCTTCTGCCCTGACCCCCTGCACACACTCAGCTTTCTGCCCTGCACTCCCAAACCCCGAGCCCTCTGCCCTGACCCTTGAACTCCCCCCACACACCCAGCCTTCTGCCCTGACTGCCCCCCACACTCAGCTTTCTGCCCTGCAGCCTCCGTACCCCCCAGCCCTCTGCCCTGACCCTTGAACCCCCTCACACCCACAGCCTTCTGCCCTGCACCCCCAAACCCCGAGCCCTCTGCCCTGAACTCTGCCCATCCCAATACACACCCAGTCTTCTGCTGTGCATCCCCACAGCCCCATCCCTCTGCCCTGACCCCCCCCACACACTCAGCCATCTGCCCTGCAGCCCCCATACCCCTCAGCCCTCTGCCCTGACCCTTGACCCACACACACACCCAGCCATCATCCCTGAACACCCCCCCATCCCAGCCTTCGGCCCTGACCCCTGAAACCTCCCCACCCAGGTCTGGGGTCCTGGCTGCAGGCACTGCTCAGCCAGCTGCTGGCCTAGGTGAACAGAACCCCAGGTTGGTGGTGTAAGATCAGCATTTTAATTTAATTTTAAATGATGCTTCTTAAACATTTTGAAAACCTTGTTTACTTTCAATACAATTGTCATAAACAGATAGCTAAGGGTTAATGTCTCTTTCACCTGAAACACCTGACCAGAGAACCAATCAGGAAACCGGATTTTTTCAACTTTGGGTGGAGGGAAGTTTGTGTAAGAGGTCTTTTGTCTGTCTGCCTGTTTCCTCTGAGCTTTGGAGAAGTAGTTCTATTTTCTAGTCTTCTGTTTCTAAGTGTAAGGACAAAGAGATCAGATAGTAAGTTCTATGGTTTCTTTTCTTTGGTATTTGCATGAATATAAGTGCTGAAGTGCTTTGATTTGTATTCTTTTTGAATAAGGCTGTTTATTCAATATTCTTTTAAGCAATTGACCCTGTGTTGTATCATCTTAATACAGAGAGAACCTTTGTATTTTTTCTTTCTTTTTTATATAAAGTTTTCTTTTAAGACCTGTTGGAGTTTTTCTTTACTTCAGGGAAATTAAGTCTGTACTCACCAGGGAATTGGTGGGAGGAAGAAATCAAGGGGAGAGCTGTGTGTTGGATTGCTAGCCTGATTTGGCATTTCCTCTGGGTGAAGAGGAAAGTGCTTTTGTTCCAGGATTGGGAACGGAGAGGGGGAATCACTCTGCGTAGTTTCACAGAGCTTGTGTCTGGGTATCTCTCCAGGAGCATCTGGAGGGGGGAAGGGAAAAAGGATTATTTCCCTTTGTTGTGAGACTCAAGGGATTTGGGTCTTGGGTCCCCAGGGAAGGTTTTTCAGTGGGACCAGAGTGCCCCAAAACACTCTAATTTTTTGGGTGGTGGCAGCAGTACCAGGTCCAAGCTGGTAACTAAGCTTGGAGGTTTTCATGCTAACCCCCATATTTTAGACGCTAAGGTCCAGAATCTGGGAATAAGGTTATAACAACAATAGTTTAGTTATATAACATAGACTTACAGAAAGAGACCTTATAAAAATGTTAAAAAGTATTACCAGCATACAAAACCTTAAATTAGAGTGAATAAATGAAGACTTGGCACATCACTTCTGAAAGGTTGCCGACCCCTGATCTAGATTAAGCATTTTTTCCAACCCTGTGGCTATTGCAATCCATAGTCAACTGGTTTCAATCTTGAAATCTGGATCAGTCTCCTTAGCTGGTGTTTTCAGTCTTTGCCTCAATGTCCTTGTTGCTTGCAGCAAAGGTGGGGGCAGGAGAAGTGCCCCACATGTAGCCACTTAGTTCTGTTTTATACAGAGCACAAGTCCAGGCATGTCTGGGGGCCTTGCTGAGTCTCCAGGCCAGGCTGAATAATTCCCCTGGTGTAGCTGCATGCAGGTGAGTCATTCAGTTGTAACTTCCTCGCTGGACAATGGATGGTGATTTCTGTTCAAAAACATCCACCCAGGTATTGGTTACCTCCCTTGTCATCATCTCTGTAGAGCCAGTATCCCAAATCCACAGAATATTTTAGAGAAAACCACACAATTCCAATATTATAATTTCATATATATTGATGATACACATTTGGATAGAACAATGATGTTCAGCAGATTGTAACCTTTCCCCAGATACCTTACATGGCATGCTTTATATGTAATATCACAATTATATACAGAGGAGGAATATGGGGGTTACAGGGCATTTCCCCAATGTATAGTATGTCACAGGATATATCTGCACTAGCTGGAATATATTAGCATAAATACATAGTACCTAGCACACTAGCAACAACTTTGTCAGTGTCATGTGATGAACAGTGAATTTGTGAATATCTGCTTTAATACCTGGCTTGACTTTGGTTCACGCCTCTGGTTCAGTCCTCAGATCTTGCACCAGGCCTTGGATCTTGCACTGCTCCAGGCTCTCGCTCGCTACCACACTGGCGAGTCCTAGGAGAATACTTAAAGCCCCTCTCTTCCCACCCCTCAATGTTGATAACCTAGTTGAAAGGACAGGCATGGTGTGACCAGGGCCCATCGGGAGCCACTCAGTTAGGGTGAACTACAAAGAATAGAGCAGGCAACCCTCCAGCAAGCTGGTGGATATTCCAATACTTAGATTTACAAAACCAGCAGAAACAAGCTTCTGTTAAACCTCACTGGTTACTCAGAAACCCGCAACAGAGCTCTATTAAAATAACTACACCTCAGGCCTTCACCTAGGCGCACAAGTCAAATATGATGAGGATTACTGAAAATCTCATTTCATCATAGGAAAGAAAAGGTTCTCTCAATCCCAAAGGATTGGACACATGACCTCCCAGGTTATTGAGTATTCCAAATCTTATCCAAATACAGGCTTACAGCCAATTGTTAGTAATTAGACTAAAATGTATTAAAAGAACCAAGAGAGTGTATGGTTAAAAGATCTGTGTATGTACAGACGTGAATTCAATTCTTGAAGTTCAGATACATAGGAGAGATGGTGAGCTTTGTAGTTGCAAAGAGTTCTTTGAGAAATAGTCCATAGGTTGTAGTCCAAAGTTTATATTTCAAGGCAGCACAGTCAGAACTGGGATCTCTGCCCTTGTGCCTTAGGCTTCCCCTGCGTGAAATCTCAGTTAGATCTGAGTTAAACAGCATCAGCACCCAAGGGGCTTTTATAAATTTTTCTAGCATCCACTTGCCCATACAGTCCTGGGTAAACAATAGGCTTTAGATGTAACCTTCTGTTTTCTAAACACCACTGGTAATCAATTACACAGATCAACAAAGGGCAATTTATCCATAAGGCAAACTATCATCACAAACTGCAGAGAGACATGTAGACAATTATCTTACTTCACCCAAGATTCACCTAAATGTTAATATTCCTTTTTGCCCTGACAATTTGACCTTCTGTTAACAGCAAGTCACTTCTTATTCCTGAGGCTCACAGGCTGAAGCTCTCCAGAGTCTATTTTCTGCTCTTCCCACTGCTCACGGAGCAGAGGGAATTGCCTGAGAGTCCTGGCCAACATGAGAGTCCTCAGGGACTGTACAGGGGAATCATAACGGTTGTTGGACAGCACAAGTGTCAGACGACCGAGACTCATACGCTGATTCTCAGGGTCCTGTCTTCCTGTCACAGTAAGGAGATTTCCTCTCTGCAGAGTGGCATTTTGGTGAGTTGCCTGTTTCTGCATTAAAGTTAGTGCTGAGGGCTCAGAGAGGGCTCCAGGGTTCATATCAAGAACCAGGAATTCATTGGCACAAACATCTTGAATTGCTTAATATTGTCAGAAACACCAAGGGATTTACCTGGAATAATTGAAACTAAAAATGTATTAGAAACAGTTTAGACAAATATTTGTTTTTCAGATCAATTCCTTGTCTCTTACTGGGTTCTTCTATCAGTCTCAGTAACTTCCTTTTTTGGACAGGTTTCAGAATAGCAGCCGTGTTAGTCTGTATTCTCAGAAAGAACAAGAGTACTTGTAGAGCCTTAGAGACTAACACATTTATTTCAGCATAAGTTTTCGTGGGCTAGTGGGCTGTAGCCCATGAAAGCTTATGCTGAAATAAATTTGTTAGTCTCTAAGGTACCACAGGTACTCCTGCTCTTTTTCCTTTTTTTTGGTCTATGTGTTTTTTCCTCTGGTTCACTCAAGCATTCCAATTGAGCAACTTCACTGGCCTCTTAGGAAGTGCAGCCAAGACCTCTGCAGTGGGTATCTGTGTTATCAGATTTTGCACAAGAAGAATGTGATATTACACAGGATTCACATAGTGGAAAGATTCTTCTCTCACATTCTGCCCTCGTTGAGTCACTCCAGATTTACACTAATCTCCCTGAGAGCAAAATCTGGGCCCCTGTGTGTTTTGGAATCCCCATCTTTAATGCCTTGTCTCAGAACACCATATAAATTGGGGGTTTCCTTCAGACTTTTTCAGCACCATAGAGAATAGAGCTCTCTGTAGCAGGATGTGAAGCTGGGCGTGATTTTCACAGCTGGGGGCTGAAATTAAACACTAAGGATGAAATATTGGACCATTGAGTTCAATGGCAGAACTCTCAGCACGACCCAACTTCACCCTAAATCCCCAAGCAAGGACTTAAATGAATGTCCTGATTCACACCGGCCACGAACCTCCAGTGAGTTCAACTGGAGTTGTCCTGTCTCTGCTAAAGATTGGGTGAGCTCATTTGAACCAAAAAGGAGCTGACAGGAGAGTTGCTGAAATCCTTAGAAGTTCATAGAATCACAGAAGATTAGGGTTGGAAGAGACCTCAGGAGTTATCTAGTCCAACCCCCTGCTCAAGCAGGACCAACCTCACTAGAACAACCCAGCAAGGGCTCTGTCAAGCCAAGCCTTAAAACTCTAAGGATGGAGATTCCACCACCTCCCTAGGTAACCCATTCCAGTTCTTCACCACCCTCCTAGTGAAATAGCGTTAGGCGCCCTGGTCCCCTAATCATTTTCGTAACTGAACAATTAGGATAACATTTTTTTTCCAGGGAGAAAGGGAGGGTCTGCTTTCTCTGTGGCCCTGGGTCTCCGCATCTAGACAGGATGAGAAGCATCAAAAGACAGTAAAAAATAAAAGCGTGTTTCTGGCTTACAGGAAACCAGAGGTGTTGGAAAACTCACTGTAGGAAGCTCAGGGATGCACAATGTTAATGTGTGTTGGGGTGGAGGGGAGAAGGAGCGTGCAGTATGTACATCACAGTGAAACAGGGTCCTGAAACTGGACAAAACAGGGACTGGACATCCTGCCTAATGCACAGAGCAAAGAGGCATAAAGAGAATCCCTAGGATAGAGGGTGTCTCAGACTGTAACGGAATGTGGACCACACTACAGCAGATTGTTTCTGACCAATCTCCCAGCTGGACCATCCCTCCTCCCGTGAGCAGCCCCACTACAGTCTTGTGGGAATGTCAGCAACTACCAACATGGAATAGCTGCCTCAGGAAGGGGTGTCTGGGTTTCTAGCAGGCTGCAATACATTAAAGCTTTGTGTCATTTTGAGAAAAAGTTACTCACACTCCGACATGCATCTGACGATGTGGATATTCCCCCATTAAAACTCATGCTCCAATACATCTGCTAGTCTATAAGGTGCCACAGGACTCTTTGCTGCTTTTACTCACACTGTCTCCTTTTAGTCTCCATGTCCTCTCTCCCTCCCACTGCATCTGTCTCTCTTTCCTTCCCTGTACAGCCTGAGCTGCTGCTGCGGTTCCCTTCACTGGAATAGGTCCCTTCACTGAATAGGTTCCTTTTCCCGGCTGAGGGGTATCATTGTGTGGCAGGACTGGAAGTTATGGGGTGGAGAACATACATTGACAAGTGGCCAGCACTGGAGGTTTTGTGGCAGGGACTGGGATATATACTGAGGTGGGCAGTACTGAGTGTAATGGAGGTGAGGGGAAGGGTATAGATGGACAAGCAGGCAGTGCTGAGGGTTGTGGGGGTAGGTAGGGAGATCTATACAGAGAAGCAGGCAGCACTGTGGTTTGTTGGGAGAGGCTGAAGGTGTAAAGTTTCACTATCCATGTACATGTCCAAACCCTTCCTCATCCTTGCTTAGCTCATGGCCTCAAATACATCTTGTGGCAAGGAGTTCCTCAGTCTATTTAGGCATTGAGGGAAGAAAACATTCTATTTTTATCAGTTTTGAATTTACCACATTTCAGTTTAGTTGAATGTCCTCTTGATCTTGTGTTATGAGGCAGGGAGAATATATTCTCCATCTACTCTACCTGTGGGTATTTTCTCATATTTCCTCTTATTCATCTCCTCTGTAACATAACAATCCCAGTCTTTTCAACCTCTCTCTGTATGAGAGTTTCCCCAGGCCCTTGATCATTCTCCTTGCCCTGGACATAACCCCTCTAGTCTGCAATATCCTGTGTGAGAAGGGTGCACAATACTACACCGAGGAGACCAGATACGATGAAACATTGAATGATTGATCTCATGGCATTGTATTTTCTGTATGATTTCCCATCCCACTTCTCCTGGATCCCAATGTTTTGCTTAGTTTCTGTCTGCTTGCTCTATGAAAAGGGGTTCACAGAGCTGTGTACCATGACACCCAGGTCCTTGTCCTGAGTTCATATAGTTAAATCAGAACCTCGCTTTTTCAGTTCCCTTAGAAGACTTCTCTGGACTTGACCCTGAGCTAAATAATATGGTGCCACCTGTAAATGTTGGCACTGCACTGATCACTTCCAGTTCTAGATTGTTAACTATACAATATTTATCATACTATTTTCTATAACCACTCTTCACTATGCTTCTCTCCCTTCACAGGCACCTGGAGCATTTCTGAGCCCAATCGATGCATTGACCACCTCATGGCAGCTTTCAACATCACCTCTTCTCACCCTTCAACGTTCATCCTAATGGGCATCCCAGGCCTGGAAGTTGCCCACGTCTGGATTTCCATCCCTTTCTCTACATTCTACATTATCGGCCTGTTGGGAAATTTCACAGTTCTGTTTGTTGTATACAAAGAGCAGACTCTCCGCAATCCAATGTACCTGCTGCTCTGCATGCTCGCACTCACAGACATTGCCACACCTACCTTCATTATGCCAAAGATATTGTGTATATTTTGGTTCAATTTGAAAGGCATTACTGTGGGGGGCTGCCTCACCCAGATGTTCTTCCTTCATGCTGTTTCTCTTATGCACTCTGCCGTCCTAGTGACAATGGCCTTTGATCGTTATGTTGCCATTTGCAAGCCTCTGAGATACACTATCATCCTCACTAACACACAAATAGCTAAGCTAGGGCTAGTAGGTTTGATAAGAGCTGTTCTCTTCATTATGCCCCTGCCTCTGCTCCTGAGCCGGCAGCCATTCTGTGCCAATCGCATTATCCCCCACACGCAATGTGAGCACATGGCTGTGGTGAAGATGTCGTGTGGGGATATTACAGTGAACAGGACATACGGCTTGGTGCTATTCTTCGTAGTCATCACGTCAGACTTGACGCTCATTGCCCTGTCCTATGGTCTGATAATCAAGGCTGTTCTCAGACTTTCCTCCAAGAAAGCCCACCAAAAAGCCCTCAACACCTGCACAGTCCACATCTGTGTGATGCTAACGTATTATACTCCTGGCCTCTTTTCCAACCTGACAAGCCGGCTTGGTCAGGGCTTCGCTCCCTACATTCACATCATCTTGGCTGACCTGTATCTCCTTATCCCTCCCCTGCTCAACCCTATCATTTATGGAGTCAGAACCAAAGAGCTTCGTGACAAAGTGGGCAAATACATCTCCAGAAAGTGATCACAGGAGGTCACTGATTGAAACCTGTGTGACAAGAAGGAGAAAGTATATCCCCTCTTTAATCAAGGGTGCTTTGTCCGAGTTTGGTTGAGCTCAGTGTTGTGGGAAAATTTACCTGATTTTCTATGTCCAGTACTTCAGGAATAAACCAAAGACTAACAGTAACAAACTAATTCAATACAAAATGTGGACATTGACTAGCACCATGGAATGCAATTAGAAATAATTAATATGATAATATTACTGTTTTCTCAGCATGTAAATTTGGGAATAATTTGGGGCTATATTTAATGCCTCCATTTGTCATTTTTTTTTGCATGAAACATCTGCAGCACTCAATCAGGATTCAAGTATCTGTACTGGTGTTTGATTTGGAATTTGATTGTCACTTTAGAGGTGTGTTGCTAATGTGGATAAACTCCTGATAGGGCTTGTAGGTTTTCCTTTTTTTTTTAAGTATAAAATCTGTACTAGGTATCTAATGAAAGCTTTCATTTGTTATTTTATGTGTAGGCCAACGTGTGAATAAAAAAAGTTTCAGGAAGTAGATTGGGCTACCTTTATGTTAGTTTTTAAGTGATGTGGAGCTATTAATGCAATTCTCAGGACCTCAAGCTGGGCCAGAGGCAGTGCAACAGTGCTGAGGCAGAGTCATGGATCTGGAGCTGGATCCGACCAGAGCCAGGAGATCGGGCAGCACAAACCATCTGTGACAATGGGGAGCCAAGGCTGAGATACAGTGGGGTGTTGCAGGGACATAGCCAGGACAGTGGATGCCAGCCATGCCACAAGTAACACATCAGCTAAGTGTGATGCACAACCGAGGAGAGTAAGGTGCAATCGCCATGCTGGAAACATCACCTGATCGAAGACACTTGAAGATCAGACTCAGTGGGGGGACATGGATCCAATGGGAGGGTAGATGCTGGGAAGAAGGGCTTTGCCACTAGGCTGTGGGTTTTCTTGTCCCTCTGTAGCAGTTGGTTGCAACTCCCAGTATCTTGTGAGTATTCTTTCACTGTGACTAAACAACAAAGGAAAAGAAGAGGCAAAAAGGCATCTTTTAAAAAGCGGAAGTTAAATTCAATTGAGGAAAATAGAAAAGAGCATGAACTCTGGCAAACAAAGTGTAAAAATAGAGTTAGGAAAGCCAAAAAAGAATTTGAAGAACAGCTGGCCAAAGAGTCCAAAAGTAACAGCAAGTATTGTTTCAAGTACATCCGAAGCAGGAAACCTGCTAAACAGCAAGTGAAGCCACTGCATGATTGATTTGGTAAAGGAGCACTTAAAGACAATGACTTCATGGGCAGAGAAACTAAATTAATTCTGTGCATCAGTCTTCATGGCTGAGGATAAGAGGGAGATTCCCAAATCTGAGCCATTCTTTTTAGGTGAAAAGCTCAGGAACTGTCTCAGATTAGGGGTCATTAGAAGAGGTTTTGGAGCAAATGCATAAATTAAAAAGTAATACAGTGCCAAGACCAGTTAGTGAGCTAGGAAGGATACTATTCAACATATTCATAAATGATCAAGACAAAGGGGAAACTGTGAGATGGCAAAGTTTGGAGATGATACAAAACTACTCAAGATAGTTAAGTCCAAAGCAAACTGCAAAGATTTACAAAGGGATCCCATAAATTGAGTGACAGGGCAATAAAGTGGCAGATGAAATTCAGTGTTGAGATATGCAAAGTAATGCACATTTGAAAACATAACCTCAACTCTACGTATAACATGATAGGGTCTAAATATGGTGTAACACTCAAGAAAGAGATTTTGGGAGTCACTGTAGATAGTTCTGTGAAAACATCCACTCAATGTGCAGCAGCAGTCATAAAAGTGAATAGTATGTTGTGAATCATTAAGAAAGGGATAAATAATGAAACAGAAAATATCATATTTCCTCTATGTAAACCCATCGTATGCCCATGCCTTGAATATTGCGTGCAGATCCAGTCATTCATGTCCAAATAGATATATTGGAATTGGAAAAGGTTCAGAAAAGGGCAATAAATGATTTGGGGTGTGGAACAGCTGCCATATAAGGAGAGATTG